>NC_037677.1:113756512-113929178 GCF_003255815.1 Theropithecus gelada | reverse complement strand
GAACTTCGAGGCAGGGTGGGACCCCCGGAATTGGCAGGGTGGGACCCCATGAGGTTGTTTCCTAGAATTGGCAGGGTGGGACCCTATCGAGGCAGGGTAGGACCTTATCGAGGCAGGGTGGGACCCTATCGAGGCAGGGTGGGACCTTATCCAGGGCCACCTGGTGTTTAATTTTTTTAAGTTTTATGAGGCCTAGTTTCACTAAAAATACAAAAAAATAGCTGGGTGTGGTGGCAGGCGCCTGTAGTCCCAGCTACTCGGGAGGCTGAGGCAGGAGAATGGCTTGAACCTGGGAGGCAGAGCTTGCAGTGAGCTGAGATCGTGCCACTGCACTCCAGCCTGGGCGACAGATCAAGACTCCATCTCAAAAACTAAAAATAAAAAATAAAAAATAAGTCTAGCGTGTAGTCTCTGCCACCCTGAGCTTGTTGGGGAAACAGGGTTCAAACACCACAGACTTGACTTTCTTACCAAATTTTCGTAGATTTTCTTAAGTAGATTTAAAAATTTTGCTGTTTGCTCTTAAGACCATTTCCAGAGACTGTAAATGTTTTGGTTTAAAATAATTTTCACCAGTTTCACTGGGGAGCAGATCCGCAGGGCTCTTCATACTGTCATCCTTAAAGTTGATCTTCCTACTTTGGGTTTTTAAGTTTTCTACAGGAGGAAGTACAGGTAGTTTGTTAAGACTATTTTGGGGGGAAGCCTGAGTGAAAAAACTGACATTTTTGAGTTAATAGGTTAATTAGGAAATAAACACTAATGGATTTTGAAGAAAGATCATATGATGGAATAGGAAGATAAAAGAAAGTGATAGAGGTAGCCTGCTTCATTGTTTGGATTCTTTATGGGTTTGGGATACTTAAAGACTTGGACTTAAAAGTTCTGAAAACCAAATGTTCTTAGAGAATTTTAATGTATGGATTCTATGTATTGGCTTGCCGAACATGTTCATGCTTTATCCCACCGTTTAGTATATTCATTTAAAATGGAATACATTGTTCTGATTTCAAATTATTTTTGTGCATAAACACTCTTAGCAAAACCCCCTGTTAGACTTTATTCCATATAACATTCAACTCATACTCCTGTGAGAAATTTTTTAATTGAATTTTGACTTTATATTTGACAAGAAAAGCTGGTTCTTAGAGCAGTTGTGATTTAGCTAACTTGGATTATTAAATTCCAAGTTTCTAGTATATATGATGATTATAATTTTTTGCAAACTAACAGAGTTATATGTTTTTCAGGAGTCATAAGGACTGTGTTAAAAGCACCCAGCTACAACATGATATTGATATAAATTTAGCTACTATTTTTTTTCCCTCTAAAAATTTGGTGCCAGTCTGTCTGAATCAAATGACTTCAAATGCAAATTAGCGTTTTAGCTGGGAGAAACTGAGGGGGCTTTCTGCTTTCCATACTAGTTTAGAAACAGGAGAAAAGCACTGAGCATTGCCTGTGTTCCTACTTAACGTTTCCTTAAAAATTTTTTTTCTTTAATCTTATTTGCTGGGAAAACATAAAACAGCATTTAACCCCCTCTATTACTATCTTTCCGTATAAACTATAGTAGGCTATTGATATTTTCTAAGTGTTTATTTCACTTTTAGTGTTAACTGTTTGTAAATCAGTGCAACACATACTCAAATCCTGATAATGTGTGAAACATCCTGTCAGGTATGTGATGGATGCAGAGAATTGTGAGACTAAGTCATATTTGACACTTTAAGGCATAAATGCACAGCAGTTTAGAAGACTGCAAGATAGAGAAGAAAACAGCATGTATGGCAGAGTGTGAAAGAGGGGAGGATTTGGAGAGGCTTTGAGGAATCTGGGACAACCTCCAGTTGGTATGAAAGGCCTGAAGGCAGGAATATTCATAGTGTCTTCTGGGCATATGAGGTGACTTTCTAGATTGGAATGTTTATATTAAGGGAATATGTGATTAGAAAGATTAATTGTGGGCTGGGTGTGGTGGCTCAGGCCTGTAATCCCAGCACTTTGGAAGGCCATGTGGGAGGCTGAGGTGGGCAGATCACTTGAGGTCAGGAGTTCAAGACTGGTCTGGCCAACATGGCAAAACCCCATTTCTACTAAAAATACAAAAATCATCCAGGTGTAGTGGTGCATGCATGTAATCCCAGCCACTTGGGAGGCTGAGGCAAGAGAATACCTTGAACCAAGGAGGCAGAGGTTGCAGTGAGCCAAGACCGTGCCACTGCACTCCAGCTTGGGTAACAGAGCAAGACCCTGTCTCAAGAAAAAATAAAAATAAAAAAGGAAGATTAATTGTGGTGGACCTTAAATGTAAAACCAAGAACTTTTGACCGTGTGTGTGTCTGTATCTGTGTGTGTGGTCAGTAAGAAGTCACTAAAACTTTCTGAGCAAGTAGATATCATGGCAAGTGACAATGTGTAGGGTGAATTGAAAACCACAGGGCTTTAAGCCCAATTTTCTTTCATTTTCTTTTTCTTTAGCTTTAATGGAGAAGTATGATTTGTGTTTGAAATTACAAGTTTTTTAAAACCTACAGTTTATAACTCAGCACAAACTTCTCCATAAAAACAACAATATTAGCAATGAGCATATGAATGCCTGAATAATTCATAAGTAACTGAGGTGTTATGTAGTTGGACTTTGGAATCAGACTAGCTTGAATTCTGGTTTTGCCATTCACTTTGTAAAATTGAACAAACTTGTTAACCTTCCTAAGCTTCATTCTTTTCATCTGGCGAGAGGAGCCAATAATATTGCCCTCTTCAGGGTTGTGAGCATTAAATAAGATAATGCATGTATAAAGCACTTAGCATACTGCCTGGCAAATAGTAAACATCTCTGATGAATACCTCTGCTGTGTTAATTGTTGTTAATGTTGCTATTACACTCATCTTTATCATGTACTAATCACTATCTACTACAGTCAGTTCTCTGTATTCGTGGGCTCCACATTCATGGGTTCCACATCCATGGATTCAAACAACTGTGGATTGAAAATATTTTTAAAAAATTTCATCTGCACTGAACATGTACAGACTTTTTTCCTTGTCATTATTCTCTGAACAATATAGTCTTAACAACTATTTACATAGCATTTACATTGCATTAGGTATTATAGGTAATCTAGAGATGATTCAAAACATATTGGAGAATGTGCATAATACATATACTGGGCCATTTTATATGAGAGACTTGAGCATCCTTGGATTTTGGTATCCTTGGGAAGTACTGGAACCAGTCCTCCATGGATACCAAGGGGACTGTATATTATTTCCATGAAACATGCATTCTGAATTTTGATCTTGTACTGTAGGAACACTATCCATCTGGTTCACAGTCTCTCTCCTGCCTCACCTAAACTTCATGGCCTACTTGCTGCCTCTAGATTTTTCTTTTCTTTGTTCTCTCTTGCCTTATCAATGGGAGCATACCAAAAAACCAAGACTTATGGGTGCCATAGCGAAGGCACCATTTGCTGCCAGTTATGGGGGAGTGTGGTAAGCTTTGGTTTTGTAGAGCACATGTAGTATTAGGTGTTCATTTTGCTTTGTGTTTTTGTATGGGTGGGTTTTGTTATGCTTTAAACTGTGGTGTTTATTATTCAGACATTTAGACTTATCTTTACTTTTGTCAGGTTTAAGCCGTTTTTTCCATACCAGACCTTGCAAGGATTTGAAGAAGATGAAGAGCATATCCATATACAACAATGGGCACTTACTGAAGGCCGTCTTAAAGTTACATTGTTAGAATGTAGCAGGTATGTTCTTTGTTTTGTCATTACTAAGTTGTGGGGAAAACAGTGCAGTGAAAATGTTCCTAAGCAGTATTTGTGTTGTGTGTTCATTTAAATTGTATTATTTACCTGTCAATTCTTTAACTGTAAATTTAATATCATAAAAGTAGTCCTGGCCGGGCGCAGTGGCTCAAGCCTGTAGTCCCAGCACTTTGGGAGGCCAAGACAGGCAGATCATGAGGTCAGGAGATCAAGACCATCCTGGCTAACACGGTGAAACCCCGTCTCTACTAAAAAATACAAAAAACTAGCCGGGCGAGGTGGTGGGCGCCTGTAGTCCCAGCTACTGAGGAGACTTGAGGCAGGAGAATGGTGTAAACCCAGGAGGCAGAGCTTGCAGTGAGCTGAGATCTGGCCACTGCACTCCAGCCTGGGCGACAGAGTGAGACTCCGTCTCATTAAAAAAAAAAAAAAAAAAAAAAAGTAGTTCTTTCTAACTTTAACAAATATAAATCATATTTTAGAAAGTGCTTTAATGGAGGGACGGGCATGTATTCTGTAGTCATTCCAATACTCTTTAGATGCATAATGCTCTGTTGGCTTATTTTTAACTTATTCTACCTACTGGGGAGCTGTTCCTATGTTAAAGAGAAAATTACTCAATGATACTTGTTAAAGCACAGTAAGGAAGTCTTTATTCAGGACCGTCATGATAAGTATAGCAGCCACTGCAGTGAGATCTTGAAGTAGGTGACAGATTGGGCTCAACTCTGAATACAGCATGGGCAGGTGGAAATTTATAGCCAAGAAGCAATGTGGGATCAGTGGATTGAAACTTACTAAGAGGAAACATCAAGGGTAAAGGGGATTCTGGCTAAACCAACCTAGCAGGATTCTTGCTAAAAACAGTCCAGGGTGATCAGACATCATGGAGGATGGTAAAGGAAAATCAGATATAAAGAATAGGGGTTTCTTGCTAAACTGACTTAGCAGAGTTCTTTGCTAAAACTGGACAGATGGGCCTAGCAGAAGATTCAAAAACCTCAACAAAGTTTGGCCTGGCAAAGAATCTTTGTCACCTAGCAAAACAGTTTTGAGAATTGTTGGTGATAATTGGAAACACTCAGGAAAGCTGCAAAACTAGACTTTGAACCACTGTGGCTTTTTAGCGTTTTAGAACTGGAAGAGATCTCAGAAATAATCTTGCCTAGCCTCCTTGTTTTACTTTGCCAGCACCAAAGTTTAAGCTATATTCATATCTTGCTTGAACTACTTACTATACTAGCCTTCATATCTCCTAGTCCGCTGGTCCCCAAAATAACAACCAGCATGATCTTTTCAAAATGCAAATCTAATTGTCAGTCTCCTACTTAAAACTCTTTAACAGCTTCCTCATTATTCTTAGGATGTGAACCCAAATCCTCACCATGACACACAGGTTCCTCTTAGCTCTTCCAGCTTCAGTCTCACCATCCTCCACCCAGCCCCTCATTCATAATGCTTCAGCTACATAGGCCTTCCCAAGGCAAGGTGTTGGCAGACTTTTTCTCTAAGGGGCCAGATAGTACATTTTAGGCTGTGATTCACATGGTCTCTGTTGCAACTATACAACTCTGCCTTGCAGTACAGAAGCAGTCACAGATAATGTGTAAATGAATGAATGTGGCTGCGTGCCAGTAAAACTTTGTATATGAATTTCATAATTTTCATATGGTATAAAATATTCTTTTGATACTTTTCAACCATTTAAAAACATAAAAACCACTGGTAGCCCACAGGTTATACAGAACAGGCAGTGGACTGAATTTAGACCATGAGCTGTAGTTTGCCATTCCCTACTTAAATATTTTAAAGCACCAAGCCCATTGCGTTGACTAGCTGCTGCTTTCTTGGCCCCCTTCTCTGCTCCATGAAGCCAACCTTTCTTGGTTTGGCTCAAAAGCTACCTTCTTAATGTCTCTCCTGATCATTCCAAGTACAAGTATACTATCCTCGGGCTACATTTTTATGACACTTGTTTGTACCACTTACTTGTTACATATGACTTTTATTTTTATTTCCAACCCATAATACAATTAAGTACTTGAGAACACAGGTTATATTTTATATCTAATACATTTGTATCCTTGGTAATAGGTTAGTTTTGAATATACTAATAATATACTTAATCTTTTTTGTTATTGTTGTTAAGTCCAGGGTGACTCAGGATTGTGTATCATTATGTTAGAAAGCCTGGTAGACAAAAAATCCCTTTTTAAAAAAAAATTTTAAAAAGACTAAATATGTTGTCTATTTTGTAAAAGGAACTGCACTGTATAGTAAAATAGATATAATAGGTACTATGCTAGGTATTTAGAAAATACTAATTCATTTGCCTTAATGTTGCTGGTAAGGTTAGGTTTTGATTATATGTCTGTTAGCTTGTAGCTGTTTAACCACTAGCTTTGGTGTCAGCTTTGCTCACCACATTTTTGCTTTACCTGCAGTACTGCTCACTTAAAGCCTTGCTACAGGAGTCAAAGACTGCATGTAAGGCCTTGAGAAAGTATAGCCAGACATTCTTTAGGTCATGTTAAATTGAGATAAATGAAAAGAAAAGCATTAGAATGTGTGAAGTACCTGTAACCAACTTTATTTTAATAAGGAACTGTAATAAATCTCTGAAAGGATAAATGAGGAACCAATAAGAAGTTTAATAGGGTATACAGGGAAGGAACTGGGTTGATGATGATAGACAGGGGTCAAGGTGATAGCCCAACTATTCCCTATAAACTTGTTTATGTTGTTTTACTTATCACCTGGTCAAAAATTAAGGTCCAGTATTTTTAGAGAGTACATAATTAGGCTGAAGGGAAAAACATGGAAAAATAGTTTTTTTAATGTCTGTTCTTAAGTTGTATAACTATCGGCGTAGGTTGTATAGCCAGCACCTTTCCCCAAGTGATAGATTCATCTCGGGAACAAGTCCACTATCTAAAGAGATTTCCTGGCACCATTTTTGCAAATCCAAGCATGTAAAAGTTACTCAGTGTTATGGCGCTGTGTTATTGTTTACATAGTTTAAGGATTATTTGTTTATGAAGGAGAGAATAAGTCTCAACTCATTCCTGCTTTTTTGTCTTTGTATTAAGTCCTAACATTCTTTCCGTTAAAAACTTACATTATTGTTTTTCTTGTAAACTTTTTTCTTAGTATAAAAACAGAAAACTCTGTTCAGGTAGATTTTAAGTTTATAGGATTCAAACTAAAGAGAACATATTACTGTAACCTAAGCATTTTTATTTCAATTGTTAATCTCATTTGAATATAAATTCAGCTTGTGTGTTTTATTCTAATTCCTGAAGCAAAAAGAAGCACTAGAGAAAATGAAAGCACACATAACAGTGCTTTCTTTTCGGAAAAAGGACCAAAAAAAATGCTTATTACTTCATTTAAAGTGGAATAACATAGACTTTTGAGTTATAGAAAGCACTGAATTCAGTCTAGCCATATGCCCTTATGTAGTGTCACTAGGCAAGTTACACATCTGTAAAATGGGCAAGGGAGCTACCTTGCTGGTAATTGTCATCAGAGATAGGTAACTACCCACAGTGCCTACCACATAGGCCGCCTACAGTAGATGTAGCTTCTATTATTATGTCTCAAGATAATCATTGCAGTGTCTGTGAAGAAAAAATATTTAAACAACGGCATTTTTTTCTTGCATATTTGTTTGTGAGAATTGGAATTTGAATTTTATTATTTTAAAAAGGTCTCATTTTGTAAAGGGAGGTTCTTTCCTAATTATCTGAAATACTGTTTTGCATTTCCCAAGCAATAGCTTGAGGGTGGAAAGGCAGTATTGTGTGTAAACATTGGTTTTCACATTTTGCTTTTGTCAAGTATTTTTTAAAAAGCAATTCTGAACAATTGCATGTTTTTTTGAGTTGATGAAAGCTGATTTTTTTTAACCACAGATGAATGCAGTGGCTGTTTGTGGTACTGCTATTCGGTGAAATTATTTCACATTAGTATTGCAATCATATTGTTAAGATGATTATTTTTAAATTTATAATTTATAGTCTATCTTATATCTTAAAGGATAGAAGATATTTGAGGTATTTTGCAAAGAAAACATGTAACCATGTGTACTTAAGCAGAAGATACATTAGATCAAAAACATGGAAAAGAGATCAATTTTCTGGCAGCTAAGGCAACAAAGGAAACTTAATGGATTAGTTAGATCTTTCTTTTTTTTTTTTTTTTTTTTTTTTTTTGAGATGGAGTCTCACTGTAGCCCAGGCTGGAGTGCAGTGGCACAGTCTTGGCTCACTGCAAGCTCCGCCTCCTGGGTTCATGCCATTCTTCTGCCTCAGCCTCCCAAGTAGCTGGGTCTACAGGCGCCCGCCACCATGCCTGGCTAATTCTTCGTATTTTTAGTAGAGAAGGGATTTCACCGTGTTAGCCAGGATGGCCTCAATCTCCTGACCTCGTGATCCGCCCACTTCGGCCTCTGAAAGTGCTGGGATTACAGGCATGAGCCACCGCCCCTGGCCAGATCTTACTTTCATTTCTGAAACAATTGATTTGTTTTAAAAACTTAAAGTTTACAAAATATACATATTTTGAAAATATGCATACATTGTAAAATGGCTAAATCAAGCTAATTAACATATGCATCACCTCACATACACTTAGGTCTTATTTTCTGATAAACTGCATGTTCTTTAGGAGAAAAATTCTGGCTCCAAATTCTAAGAGGGATTTTTCATGGATCTTTATGTAAAAGACATTGAATAATGTAGTGAATACTTTTTTGGGAGCTAATATTATCAACCAGTTACAGTTTAAAAAAACAAATAAGATTATAGTCAGCGAAGGCAAGGGCTATAAAATTTTGTTGTATGTGAGAGTACTATACTCCAAAGCAGTACATTTAGTCTAGCTTGTACTTATTATAAGTAGAAGGAGATTCTAATTAGTTATTTCTTTACTGAGTTACACTCATGCTGTTGTAAAGCCTATATTTTCTCAACAGCTTCTAGGGTGTTTTGTCTCACTGGATTTCAAAATTACATTTTTTTTTTTTTAAGTTTTAAATGTTAAATATAACACAAACACAGAAGACCACAGCAGTTGACATTCTATTCTGTTACCAAGAGTCTTCCCTTATTCTTAGTTTATTGTCCCCATTGACCCATGAATTTTTATTTTTCTCAATGGTTATAATTCTTTACTGTCCTTAATGATTTTGGTGTCTAAATTGTCTCAGATTTGGCCAGTAGGAACCCCCTCAAGATGGATCCTGTGTGTGATGTGACCCCATCTTTTTTTTTTCTCTTTTTGAGACTTCATTATTTTCTGATTTAACAAGCTATTCTGCATTTATCTTCTGTCTTCTCTGGCACGGTCCCAGAACCAACTATTTTTCCAAAAAACCCCAATTCTTTTTATTTTTAGCTGAGACTACAGGCATGTACCACCATGACTAGCTGCCTAGTTCATTTTAGTAAAGGATGGTATTATTAATAGAAACCAAGATCTGAATGTTGGGTGTGTTTATTGCTACTTTATATATTCATAGACCTCTTCAGAGGACAGTTAGGAAATACATTCATGTATCAGTACTTATACATGCATACACACACGTAATTTAGAAGTCATGAGTTCACCCAATACAGGTTGAGCAACCTTAATCTGAAAAATTTGAACTCCAAAATGCTCCAGAATCTGAGTGTTTTTCAGTGCTGACATGATGCCACAAGTGGAAAATACACACCTGACACCTTTGCTTTCTGATGGTTCACTGTACACAAACTTGGTTTCATGCAGGAAACAATATTTTTGTATAAAATTATCTTCAGGCTATAAAGTGTATATGAAACAAATTAATTTTGTGTTTAGATTTGGGTCTCATCTTCAAGATATCTCATTAAATATAAGCAAATATTCCAAAATCTGAAACACTGCTGGTCCTAAGCATTTTGGATAAAGAATGCTCAAACCTGTACCTCCAATTCTAGTTCATCCTTATGGAATTATTCCTTGCTTTGGTTCTTCCCCCAATTCTTACTTCATGGCACTCAACAACATCAGCACTTTTATTCATTTGCTCAGTCCTATAATAATCTTAATTAGTTTCAGAATTGCGTTGTTCATACAAGTACAAAAAACATACTACAAGGAGTTCAGGATTCCTTTGTAATTCTCCCTGATGCTGCCCAAGATTGAGGGAATGTGAGGTCAAGTACTGTGTTCTTAAATTATTTAGATTTCTTTTTTCCTTTTTGGTGTGATTATGGTGTTCATTTAAAATATAGTTGGGTTTATTCGTTTCAGATTTAGTCTCCCCCCACTCCTGCTTTTCTTCATCCTTCCTGATTTTTGCTTTTAAATATGTAGAGTATTAACATGCTTCTCCAAACCCAGAACTATACAAAAAGATATACAGATGGTATATAGGTTATTAAACCATCAGTGGTGTTATTTTTGCCTTCAACTGTTATCTGTCCTTTAAAGAAATTAAAAGAAGAACAAACTTTGGTAGTGGTGGGTTTTTTTACATTTACTGTATATTTACCATTTCTGTTGCCCTTTATTTCTTCTTTTGTATCAAAATTGTCATCTGGCATTCCTTCCCTTTACCCTGCAGAACTTCCTTTAGCACTTCTTGTTATGTAGGTCTGCTGGCAACAAATTGTCTCATTTTTTGCTTACCTGGAAATTTACTTTCCTTTCATCTGTTCCTTCAGCACTTTGGCTATGTCAATCCCATATTCTGATGAGAAGTTAGCAACTTGTTTTATTCTTCCTCCATATGTAACATGTTGTTTTTCTCTGGCTGCTTTCCAACGTTTTACTTTATGTTTGGCTTTCGGCACTTAGACCATGTCTAGGGGAGCTTTCTTTGTGTTTTTTCCTGCTTCCATTTCAGTTAGCTTCTTGGACATATGAATTAATGTTTACAACCAAATTTGGGGGCTTGGGCTATTCTTATTTTTTCAATTGTTTTGGCCTTTTTTTCCACCTCTCTTATTCTAGATTACATATTATGTTGGGCTGTTTCATTTTCCTATACGTCCCCTGAGGTTTGGTTTGTTTGCTTGTTTGTTTCTTTCTTTAAATTCTTTTTCTCTGTATACTTTGGCTTGAGTAATTCACGTGATCTTATTTCAAGTTCACTGAGTCTTCTCCTATCTCCAGTTTTCTGTTGAGCTCATCTAGTGAATTTTTAATCTCGTTTATTATACTTTTTGGCTCTAGAATTTCTGTTTTGTATAGTTCCCATTTCTATGTTGATATTTCCTATCTGTTCACTCATTATGTTTTCCTTTAATTCTTTGAACAAATGTTCTGTCAGTTTTTATATATATGTATAATTGCTGCATTGAAGCCTCGATCTGCTAAATCTAACATCTGAGCACATCAGGAGTCTGTTTTGTTTTGTTTTGAGACAGGATCTTGCTTTGCCACCCAGGCTGGAGTGCAGTTACGTGATCATGCCTCTCACCACAGCCTTGACCTCCTGGGCTCAAGTGATCCTCCTGCCTCAGCCTCCTAAGTAGCTGGGACCACAGCATGTGCCACCAACACCTGGCTAATTTTTTGTATTTTTAGTAGAGAAAGGGTTTCATCCTGTTGCTTAGGCTAGTCACAAACTCCTGGGTTGAAGCAGCCCACCCGCCTCAACCTTCCAAAGTGCTGGGATTACAGGCATGAAACCCTGTGCCCTGCCTGCAGCTGCAGTTTTTTGATAATTGAAATATTAATCTCAAAGCAGGCTTCTGTCTACATTTGGAAGGTTTTCATTGTCTTTAAATGTGATTTAAAAATTTTTTTATCCAGTTTTTATAATTACAATCTGTGGGAGAATTTGAGTGACTACTTCACTACTGTTAAAGTGTTGGCCACCTCATTTTGTTGTACATGTTGTTGAATTTTGCTTTTGTTTTCCTCATTGCTTTTTGTCCTTTTATGGGGGGGTTTTGGGGAGACTTAAAACGGTGCCACCACTCTTGACATCATTCTAGAACCCGAAATACATAGTTTTACATTGACCTTTTAAGGCAAATAAAATCATTTAATTATGTGATTAAATTCTTTTTTAGTGTTGTCACCTGGTCTTGATTCACATATTAGGTGTGAAGCATTTTCAAGGTAGAAGTTTGACAGAAGAGAGAAATAGAGAATTAATCCTTTAAATAGCATTATGTTCATATTTTAAAGTGAAATGTTTAGTTCTGTAGGGGAGGCTGTTAATATTATGAACTTTTGAAATTCATTTACAAGAGGAGCTGTTTTAGGAGTTATAACTTCAAAATATTTCCAGTTTGCATTTGTCTGTGAATCCCGTTTATTTTAGCATTGAGTTTGATTAAATTTATTTGGTTATTTTGGCTTGAGTATAACTTAAAAAATCCATCTGAAGCAAATAAGGCTAAATAATAATATTTGCTTTTTTCCTGAGTAGTTGGTATGTGGGTGCTTCTTTTATTACCTGCCTTTATTTTAATGTTTTGACATTTTTTAAGGAAAAATATCTAGCTAAATCTGAAGATATTTGGGGCATGGCTCTACAAATAATTGTATTATTAGTTGTACTTATTTATTATCTGCAATATGTAGATACTTTACTGCATTTATTAATTCCAGCTCTCAGAGCATCTTTACAAGATTAGTGTTATTATATCCATTTTATGGATGAACTGAGATCCACAAGTTCCTTGCTCAGTACCACTGGAATTTGAATCTAGTTTTGTCTAACTCCAGAGTTCCTCAGTCTTTCTGTAATCTTATTCTGCCTCCATATCCTTTTTTTTTTTTTTTTTTTTTTTGAGATAGAGTCTGCCCTGCTGCCCAGGCTGGAGTGCAATGGTGCAATCTCCGCCCACCACAACCTCTGCCTCCCGAGTTCAAGTGATTCCCCTGCCTCAGCTTCTCAAATAGCTGGGATTACAGGCACTGGCCACCCACCTAATTTTTGTATTTTTAGTAGGGACGGGGGTTTCATCATGTTGGCCAGGCTGGTCTCAAACTCCTGACCTCAAGTGATCTGCCTGCGTTGGCCCCACAAAGTGCTGGGATTACAGGCCTGAGCCACCACGCCTGGCCCATATCCTTTTTCAAAAAAACCTTACAGAGAGGCCAGGCGCGGTGATTCACGCCTGTAATCCCAGCACTTTGGGAGGCCGACATCACCTGATGTCGGGAGTTGAGACCAGCCTGATCAACATGGAGAAACCCCGTCTCTACTAAAAATACAAAACTGAGCCGGGCGTGGTGGCACATGCCTGTAATTCCAGTTACTCGGGAGGCTGAGACAGGATAATCACTTGAACCCAGGAGGCGGAGGTTGAGGTGAGCCAAGATGGCGCCATTGCACTCCAGCCTGGGCAACAAGAGCAGAACTCCGTCTCAAAAAAAAACTTACGGAATAAAAATTATTTTGGTTCTGAAAACTTTTATAGTATGTTAGAAGTGTAGGTTTTGGAAATTTTTCACATTTTTTAGGGCAGCGCATTATTTTTAAAATAAATTACCTTTTCAGAAAGATCCAGGGATGCAGAGTGCATAATAATGAAGTATTTTTTAGTTGAAGGCTGAAGTTCTGTTTTGTTTTGTTTTGTTTTGTTTTGTTTTCTTGGAGGAAGCGATAAGAGGAAATTAGCTCAAGCATAAGACGTTTAAATTTGTATAAAGGAAAAGTTGAACCCAAAATGAATGCTTTTGAAAATCAGAAGGAATTACTTGGAATTGTTGCTGAATATTATTCCTCCAAGTTGTTTTTTTTTTTAATTTTATTATTATACTTTAAGTTCTAGGGTACATGTGCACAACGTGCAGGTTTGTTACATATGTATACTTGTGCCATGTTGGTGTGCTGCACCCATCAACTCGTCAGCACCCATCATCTCATCATTTACATGTCAGGTATAACTTCCAATGCCATTCCTTCCCCTTCCCCCCTCCCCATAATAGGTCCTGGTGATGTTCCCTTTCCCGAGTCCAAGTGATCTCATTGTTCAGTTCCCACCTATGAGTGAGAACATGCGGTGTTTGGTTTTCTGTTCTTGCGATAGTTTGCTGAGAATGATGGTTCCCAGCTGCATCCCTACAAAGGACACAAACTCATCCTTTTTTATGGCTGCATAGTATTCCATGGTGTATATGTGCCACATTTTCTTAATCCAGTCTGTCACTGATGGACATTTGGGCTGATTCCAAGTCTTTGCTATTGTGAATAATGTGTGCATGTGTCTTTATAGCAGCATGATTTATAATCCTTTGAGTATATACCCAGTAATGGGATGGCTGGGTCATATGGTATTTCTAGTTCTAGATCCTTGAGGAATCGCCATACTGTTTTCCACAATGGTTGAACTAGTTTACAGTCCCACCGACATTGTAAGAGTGTTCCTATTTCTCCACATCCTCTCCAGCACCTGTTGTTTCCTGACTTTTGAATGATTGCCATTCTAACTGGTGTGAGATGGTATCTCATTGTGGTTTTGATTTGCATTTCTCTGATGGCCAGTGATGACGAGCATTTTTTCCTGTGTCTGTTGGCTGTATGCATGTCTTCTTTTGAGAAATGTCTGTTCATATCCTTTGCCCACTTTTTGATGGGGTTGTTTGTTTGTTTCTTGTAAATTTGTTTGAGTTCTTTGTAGGTTCTGGATATTAGCCCTTTGTCAGATGAGTAGATTGCAAAAATTTTCTCCCGTTCTGTAGGTTGCCTGTTCACTCTGATGGTAGTTTCTTTTGCTGTGCAGAGGCTCTTTAGTTTAATTAGATCCCATTTGTCAATTTTGGCTTTTGTTGCCGTTGCTTTTGGTGTTTTAGACATGAAGTCCTTGCCCATGCCTATGTCCTGAATGATATTACCTAGGTTTTCTTCTAGGGTTTTTATGGTATTAGGTCTAACATTTAAGTCTCTAATCCATCTTGAATTAATTTTCGTATAAGGAGTAAGGAAAGGATCCAGTTTCAGCTTTCTACTTATGGCTAGCCAGTTTTCCCAGCACCATTTATTTCCTCCAAGTCTTTAAAGCTATGTAAGTCTGTGTAAATTTAGACGTAACTCTACTAGATGAACCAAGTTCCTGTAAAGATTTTGAGACTATGTTTGCATTTATTATTTACTTGACATCCTGTATGCAGTTAGATAAAAGTTGAGTGATGTTTTCTGTTAGTTTTTATAAATTTCTCTCAGATACAAAGAATCTTCCGTATAATTAGGTTGCTTTTAACTAGATGCAGACTTTTCAAAAGATTCCGAATTTGGAATTTCTCCCTCCTATGTTTATGTAGGTTCTCTTTTCTTCCCCATATCCTTTTCCCTAAGGTCATGATGCTGGAAAATAGCCTTGTTTCTTTTGTAATTGTATACATCCAGTACTGTTTCATATTACCAAATATAGCACCTTAATTCTTCTGATGTCTGAATTGTAAAATAATGTGAGAAAACTAAGTACGAATACAGCTGACATAACACCAGTGCTCTTTTTTAAAATGCCATACTCCAAAATGTTTTAAATGCTGTATTGGTATGCTACACACTCATATAATACCTTCAGGAAAAATGAACTGTGGTCAGAAAATAATTTAAAAGAGGATTGTGTCTTTGATAATCAGTGCTTTTAATGTATTTTATTTGCAGGTAGCATTTATGATTTTAACCAAAAGACAGCTACCTTTATTTTCTCTGTCAAAATTTTTTCAACTCATTTGTCTCAACTTATATAGTCCAGACTTTTCATTTATTAGCTATGGAATGTCTGACATGTTACTCAACCTCTCTGTGTTCAGTTTTCTAATGTGTAAATTAGGGGTAATATTACCTATTTCCTTGAGTAATTGTGAAAATTAAATGAAGTAATAAATGTAAAGCTCTTAGAATTGTCCCTACAGTAAATGTTAGCTGCTTCAACTATTACTGCTGCTACCACCACCACTACTGCTTCCGCCACTACCACTAGTCATTCCAACATCAACAGTGAATGCATTTTGTCTAAGTACTATGATGAATACAAAAAATCTGGAGCTCAGTGTCTGCCCTCTAGAAACTTAAAATGTAGTTAGGACTAACAGACAAAAGCAAATGCATAAATAAGTCAACTATATGAGGCTGTCTAATTTGAATTGAGGCTTAAGTGATTGGTAGTATAGAAACTTAGTGCAAGGAAGAAGTATTTTTGAATTGAGACTACCATGGAAAACTTCATGGATAAGATACAGGAAGATAGATGGATTGTTTAGGTAATTGGAAAAAGAGCCATAAAAGAGAATTAAAATTGTAAAGTATTTTCCACGTCTTGTCTGAATGAAGTGTAGATGTCTCAGGACCAAATTTACTGGCAAAAGAAGTTACAATGGTGATCCTTTAATCAGAGAAAAGTTATTGAAGGTGATATTAAGAAAAATCTGCATATTTATGGAGTAGATTGTATATATAGAGATTGAAGCCCCAGAGACAAATTTAAGAGGTGTTGTGGGTTAAAGGTGAGGAGGTACATGCCTCATAGATACGTGTTAATAGGAACAGGAAGGAAGGGACACATGGGATAACTAGGACAGGGTTTAGTGAGTGACTGAATATATGGTTGAGTTGATAGGCAGGGGAGGCAAAGGAACTCTAAGGATCTGAGTGTAGGAGAGTTATGTATCCATTGATATTGATTTGCTCAGCAAGTACTGATCATTTTCTGCGTGTTGTAGGATAGAAAGAACAAGACACAGTTGCCTTCCAGGACTGGAGGGGGAAATAGAGGTACTCATTTCAAAAGCAGATGAATTTGATTTTACATATCTTAAGTAGTAAGGTGTGGTTAGATTTCCCTGTAGGAGTTTTCTGCAAACTCTTGGGGTTTTAGAGGTAGCAGGGGGAAAATGAGGACTGTAGATTAGATTTGGAAGCCGTGAAAATTGAGGAAAATTGAGTTCTGCATGAGGATGTTTCTGAGGGGGGTGGGAAGAGAGAGGAGGTGAGCAGGTATAAAAGGTCAACGAACCTGACTCTTTTAACAACAGGTGAAGTGGTATTTGATCCCCTTCAGGTGCAGGGTTTTCCTTTCAAATTAAGTTTACTCACCAAAGGGAAAAAAAAAGAAAAAACAGATTTTTCCCTCCCTCCCTCCCTCCCTCCCTTCTTTCATTCCTTCCTTCCCTCCCTCCCTCTTCCTTTCTTGAGACAGGGTCTCATTCTGTCACCCAGACTGGAGTGCAGTGTCTTGGTCTTGCCTCACTGCAACCTCCACCTGCCAGGCTCAAGCAATCCTCCCACCTCAGCCTCCCGAGTAGCTGGGACTACAGGCATACACCATCATGCCCAACTCCTTTTTATATTTTTTGTAGAGACGGAGTTTTGCCATGTTGCCCAGGCTAGTCTTGAATTCCTGGCCTCAAGGTATTCACTTACTTTGGCCTCCGAAAGTGCTGGGATTCCAGGCACGAGCCACCATGCCCCACCATTTTGTACTTTTCTTTGTAGAAATGACTTTCTTATAGCAGGAGCATTGGGAATTACTTTCGTTTTCTCAGTGGTTTGATCTTTAATCCATTTATACCTAGTCTTCCGTTATTGGACCTCTAAGCTTGTGGGAGTTATTTATATCCTACTACTCAACGTCATCGCCAAGGTCTGATTTTTCACAAAAAAATTTTGCAACCTCCAGTATAAATGGGTTAATCACGTAAACAATCTTAATGTGTTTCTAGGTGGTGTTTGTATTTGTGCTTACTGGAAGGTTTCGGCATACCTTTGCCTTTAAAAGAATACTTTGAACTTGCTAAGAAATTTCACAGAGGTAATAGCTGTTTCAGGAGATAGAGGGCAATTTAGAGGAGATAAAAGGCAATTTCTTTTGCTTTTTTGTTTAGTAGTACTGACTTCCCTTTGGAAGTAGTAATAGTAGACATTTATTTATACTCATTTCTTATTTAACACATGTTGATTGTTTATATTTATGCAAAATATTTATTAGCCAGTGATTGTTACTACTTGCTTCTGGTCATTATATAATTTGAATGGAAAGCCTATCTTTGTTTAAGATTGAACTGTAAGAAATGTGAAATGAAAATTGACCCTTTTGTTTAAATGTAGAGATTATAGTTCATCTTAAGCTAAAGCAAATGTCTTCTATATTCACCTAACTGGCTGGTACTCACGTTTCCAGTGGAAACTCCTTTCTGGCATTTCTTCAGAAATTTCCATATTTTTCAAATATCAGGAGGAGATATCAGTCAAGGCCTGGTGCTGTGGCCCACCCTATAATCCCAACACTTTGGGAGACTGAGGAGGGAGGATTATATTTAATTATAGATCTAATTGGCTTTTATTCATGATTCATGAATTAAGATAGCTTCTGTTCTGCAAATAGAATGAAAACTCCCACTGGGCAATGGCAAAACTGTGGGTTTGGTAGGGTAGAAACAAGGAAACAGAACAATAGAAAAAAAAAAGAACTGATTGGTTAACATATGTTACTTTTTGGTAAAGAGAGTTTGACACAACATAGTGAGACCTTCTCTCTACAAAAACATAGAAAAAAAAATTAGCTGGGCATGGTGGCTTGTGCCTGTAGTCCCAGTTATTCCAGAGGCTGAGGTGAGAGGATTGCTTAATTCTGGGAAGTCAAGGTGGCAGTGAGCCATGATCGCACTGCTGCGCTCTAGCCTGGGCAACAGAGCAAGACCCTGTGTCCAAAAAAAAAAAAAAAAAAAAAGAATGATCTTAAAAAATCAGGAAAATGCAGGGGAGGAGGGAATATTGTAATTCTTCTGAGAATTAAAGCTTGACAGTCAACATAGAAACACTGCTGGTTGAAGGAATCCATTGATGTCAGGTCAAAAGCAGGCACAGGAAGCACTGACATAGGGAATTAGGTCCCAGAAACCAAATCTGGAACTTGTAGGAGAGAAACAATCACATTCTGAACAGTTAATCTTGAGTATAACTTTGGTAATGGGAGTCATTCTTGCAAATAAAATAATTAAGTTTGTGCACATATTATACTTTATATTAATCCTAAGAAATAATCCTTTTTTTTTATTCCCAAGAAATAAGTTTTGAAGCAAAAAATCCTTAAATTGGCAGATTTGACAGATGCTTCTCTGTAGTGAAGCTAACCTTTGTAGGAGACACTCTAATTTTATTAGAGTGATGATAATGTTTGTTGGTGTTTTCCAGTATTTGAATATCCACTTAAAGCTACAGCTCTTTATATATACTTCAACAGAAGAAATGTAAAGAGAAGATGTGAATGTTGCATAATTCTGTGACGGAATAAAAAAGTAATCTAAAAATCAGAATTAGTAAAAGCCATATCCATTTCAAAGGTAAAACCAAATTCAGAAAAATTGGACAAAATATTTTCATGGAAAAAAGTAAACATACGTGAAGCAACGTGTACCCTGACGCCTGTCAAAAGACAATTATAAACATTTACTTATAGATCGAATTGGCTTTTATTCATGATTCATCCATCAGGACAGCCTCTGTTCTGCAAATAGAATGAAAACTTCCACTGGACAATGGCAGAAAGAATAGTAGGTTTGGTAAGGTGGAAACAAGGAAACAGAACAATAGAAAAAAAACCTGATTGGTTAACATAAGTTACTTCTTGGTAAAGGTTAAAGCACAGGGGACTGACTTATGCTAACTCAGGTAGACTGGAATCACCTATTTTCAGGAAAAACTAATCTGTTTTTGGAATCTATTTGCCTGTATGACATTTAGCATTAAAATGACTCTATTTTGGTTTGGTCTGTTTTGTTAGGGCTTAATGCAGGAGCTTAGTCCAAAACACTGGCCTCCCATAATTTTTGTTTAACAATTCTCCTCATTTGGTCACACTCTCACCTAGGTGAGATCCTTTAGTACCCCTAGGTGAGAGTGTGACCAAAACTTAGGGCATTAGTGCTACTTGCAGTTTCTATCATTCTGCATTGCCAGTTTCAACATGCCATTCATAGATTACAGTGTCCTCATGGTCACTCATTTCTTTGAGTTTTTGTTGTTCCAGCCAAGAGAGACCATTTGATGTTTGACCGATGGCTGCATATAAATATTCAAAGCATTTGAGAGAATACAGTGCATAGGGAGACTACTACTATCAGAAGGATAGTATGCAGAGTTTGGAGTATGTTCCCTAACCAAGGTCCCCATGAACCAAACCAGTCAAATCAGATGGATCAAAGAATGAGCTATATTAGAAGTCTACCCATTTTAACCAAGTTGCCTTTTGTTAATTTTTTGTACCTCAGTCTTTATAATACCAGATGTATATTTCTGTGTGTAACAAGAAGTGTCTGCAACTGCGCAGATTCCTCCTTGTTCAGTTAGTAGGTAGAAATTCTATTATCCAGCTTTCTATGACTGTGCTAAATTAAAACAAGGAGTGAGAACAAGTGGTTCTAGAAGTCTAACTCTATGCAAGGGACCACTAGTTCAATTTGAACAAGCAGTTGTATTAGAGATGTTGCTAAAGATAACCACTAGGTATATTAATGGATCTCTTAGATCATGTAAAGATTTGAGTTTGACATAACAGATCCATCTCTTCATCAAGTTACCCACAGAAGCTGTTTGATTGTGGAATTTTGATTACAGCATTATCCTGCACCAAGCAAAAGAAGAAAGCTTAAGCAAGGCATTAAGAGAGGTAAGAGTCTCATGATAAGGAGGCTTGTTCCAAAGTCTTAGGAAAAGCTGTCCACAGCACAGAACTATCAACTTCTTGTCCTGGTTCACTTTTGTAATGTCTCTGGTTATGGCATAGGGTGATTTGCTGAACTCTGTGTGGCCCACACATTAGGTATGAAACTTGTCTCTTGAAATTTATATTGATTTGTCTAGCTTCACCGTATAGGGATTAAAGAACAGAGCAGTTATTATTCTTAGTTGGAGAGTTGTATGGAGCCAGATATTGGAGGTTTATTAGTCTGTTCTCATGCTGCTATGAAGAAATACCCAAGACTGGGTAATTTATAAAGAAAAGAGGTTTAATTGACTCACAGTTCTGCATGGCTAGGGAGGCCTCAGGATACTTACAATCATGGCGGAAGGGGAAGAAGAAGCAGGCACCTTCTTCACAAGGTGGCAGGAGTGAGATTGAGTGCGAGCAGGGGAAATGCCAGACACTTATAAAACCATCACATCTCATGAGTCTCACTCATTGTCACAAGAACAGCATGAAGGAAACCATCCCCACGATCCAATTACCTTCACCTGGTCCCACCCTTGACACGTAGGGATTATAGGAATTACAGTTCAAGGTGAGATTTGGGTGGGGAGACAGAACCAAACCATATCAGGAGGAAACTAGAAGAATCCAGGATCTAGTTCAGTCTATAGGAAGATAATAAAAACTTACAAATGAACTGAGCTACAATCTAACAGATAAAGTGTGGCTTTTTTTTCATAGTTTTGGCTGGGCATGGTGGCTCACACCTGTAATCTCAGCACTTTGGGAGGCTGAGACGGGCAGATCGCTTGAGGCCAGGAGTTTGAGACCAGCCTGGCCAATATGGTGGAACCCCATCTCTACTAAAAATACAAAAGTTAGCCAGACATGGTGGCATGTGCCTGTAATCCCGGCTACTTGGGAGGCTCAGGCACAAGAATTGCTTGAACCCAGGAGGTGGAGGTTCTAGTGAGCTGAGATTGCACCACTGCACTCCAGCTTAGGTGACAGAGCTAGACTCTGTCTCAAAAAAAAAAGTTTGCTTTTCTGGAACTTTTTATAGGTAATTTCAAATAAGACTTACAAGACTCTGAAGGCTGTGAAGCCAAACCCAGGACTCACCATTAAATGTCACCTATAGTACTTAATAGATTATGGTGTCTCCTTGAGGTCCCAAAAATATCCTGAGTTTCCTGGGCCTATCAGGAAGCGACATTCTTCATTCCCCCTATAAGACCACCAGCTGAGCTGTTGTATTCAAGGTACCAGACCAGTTTTTCCATGGTGGCAGTTGGGGAGAGGGGTGACAGAGGTGTTAATTGTGCCATAAAGTCAACTTTAATTCCTTGGAGTTGTCTGGTCATATCTGAAAATATGAAATTCCAGTCAAAGCTTGGTACCATTGCCAACTGTGTCCTTTTACAAGGAGAACAGATTCTTAAGAAACATATGTAAATGATTATATTGCCATAAAATTAAGAATACTCACTAATAGTTTCCAAAATCTGGAGGGATCAAATGGGATGAAAAAGTAAAGGTTTCAAATTTTGCTCACAAAAGCGAACTTTGCCACACTGCTATAAGCTATAGATTAAAAGAAAAAAAGTTTCTTTAAATCTGGAAAACAAAACACTGAAGAATCAGCAATATTTAAAATTTAAAAATCATTTAAAAAATTCTCATCAGTTTATTCAGTTCCGTGTAATTTATTCTTATTCTGCCAGATCTTGGTAGCAGTTTCATGAAGCCATCAGTTTCTTCATTAGAGTTTTATAAATTCTTATCCAGGCCAATGGTATGATCTTAAAGTTATCAGAAACTTGTATTCCAGAGTACTTGTAATGAATCTTGACGAATAAGCAATTTTGGACTGTAACTGACTGCACATGCTTTAGGGAAGAACCAAAACCGTTGTCTGTGGATGATCGAGAGTTAGAATGGCCGTGGCTAAAAATCTGATGAGAATTCATTATAATCAGCAATTGACAAATTTGGTTATTGCTATAGCATTGTAACATTTAACATAATCAAAAATTATGACTGATAACTATTAGATTTCTAGTAATCTCATACAAATTTTGGAATACTCGTATCAATAACATACCCGTTAACATAATATAAAGAAGGTTTAGTATCACTTATTATTTGACAGTGCTTCCCATATAATTTTATCACATAAGCCTAATTAGTTATCTCTCTTTCTCAAGGTGAGAAACACAGTCTTTGGGTTTTCAGGGGCCCAACTAGGAAATTCCAAAATTAAATTAAGGTCAAAGAGGCTTAATTTAGAATTTGATTTTGGTAAGTTTGTCAAAAATATCAAAATGTTTTAAACCTTAACTAAATATGATCTTGTTATGTATTTAATCGAGAAAGATTTTAAAGACAAGTACGGGTTATACAGTTGTCAACAAAAACTTAACTCTTTTAATATTGAGAAGACTCAAGTAAATAAATACCTAGTAAAAGATAACATGAAGCACTAACAATTATCTTGATAAAACACAAAATCTTTGTTTGCTAGGCAATTATTTAAAAAGCAAAGAAAAATCTTTCACTATTTCCTATTAAGAACAGATCAGTCCTCCAAGAAAATTCTATAACTTTTCTTACCAAAAACACATATTGCTTGTTTCTTGCAGATTCTACAGCTTTCAAAATTTTTCATTTGACAATTTCCACATGGTTTTTTTTCCCCCTGTAAACTATCAGTCTTTCAGTTACCTGTTCCATTCCCCTAAGCAGTTGTTAACCTGGCAACCCTAAATTTGCACTTCCAAGGGATGATTCTTAGGTAAAACATTATAGAAATTTTTTTATCTCAGAGGCATGGAGAAAGAATGCAGATTTTTATAAGAATGAGCTTAGAGCATGTTGCCTGTTATCAGAGGTCGATTTGTCAGATGAACTACATTTTAAATCTGAGTATCTCCAAGTCTCATCTGGATGAACAAAGTATATATCTGCCAAAACTGAATTTGTTTCATTTTCCTCTGATTTTTTCTTGAGATTTCTCTCTAGAGAGTGGTGCTGAACTCTAGCCCTACCCTGACAGGCTTTTCAAAATAGACACTCTCTAGGAGAACCTAGACTGATTCAGGTGTGTCAGGTAGATGAGATGTAGATGGTGAATTATAGTAATGCACTATAGAATTTTACAAGGAAGTACACAGATGAACCTAGGAGAAAATTCAGAAGCTTGTTCTTAGGGACTTCCCTAGAAATTTTTTTGGGCAACCCTTTTTATACTGTCTTGGTTGTTTGCACAAGTGGCAGTGTTTCTTTGGAAACTGCGACAGTAGGGTTCCTTTATTGTAGAAGCACCCTACGGACAGGCCCAAAGGTCATTCTGGGTTGTTGGTTGCTCCTGTAATTGGAAGGCCGTAATTTGGAAGTCATTTGTTTCTTATTTTGCTCTAAGGTCCTCTTGAAATGTTCTGCTGTGATTACTAGTTTAGCTCAGTCCTGTAGCCTCTCGTCTTTTTTTTTTTTTTTGAGATGGAATCTTGCTCACGCGGGGCTATCTTGGCTCACTGCAACCTCAGCCTCCTGCATTCAAGCAGTTCTCCTGTCTCAGCCTCCTGAGTAGCTTAGATTACAGGTGTGCGCCACCACATCCGGCTAATTTTTGTATTTTTAGTAGAGACAGGGTTTCACCACGTTGGCCAGGCTGGTCTCAAACTCCTGGGCTCAAGTGATCCACCCGTCTTGGCCTCCCAAAGTGCTGGGATTACAGGTGAGAGCTACTGCTCCCAGCCTGTCTTTTGTCTTTTTTATGAGCCTGCATCAAGTTGGGGGAAGCTGGAATGCCTTACCAAAAGGGCTTCCAAGTGAATTTTCAAGTCAGTAACAGCTTCATATTTCTTTAGCATGCAGGTCTGGACGATAGACCACATAGTGCAAATGGGGAAACACTTTAGGAATGGCTTTCAGAAAGTCATTTGCAGTTTTGGGGGCTCTGCCTTGCCCGTAAGTAGATCCAGGTAGGGCTTGTTGGGCCACTGATACCATTCTTAGGAGAATACTGTTCTGCCTCTTACATTCATTTTTGTGCTTCCTCAGGTCCCTTTTGACAAAGTGTATTAGTTGGTAGAGGTCAGTAATAACAGGTCATAGGTTCCAATTAAGACCATGAATTCTTCAGAAAAATTTTGAAGTTCTTCCCTGGATTTAGAAAATTCTCTATGCTTTTGTCCAGGAGGTATAAGTTACTGGGGGATCATTTTGGAATTTTCAGGGGGTTTTATTTTATAAAAAAGCTGTTTAACTGCTTTTTCAGAAAAGAAATGTAGTTCAAACTGTTAGTAGACTTAATATCCAGGCAAAGTAGGATAGAGAGGAGCAATAGTAGTCAGGCCAGTCTTACTGTCCTTGGTATATGAGGATTATCTTGCATTTTTAGCTTTTCATTAGCTTTTTGCAGTGAATCTTTTGTAAAAGCTATTTTTGAATCCTGTTGTTTCTTTAAGGCTTCTGAATACCAATTAAAAGGAGAATCCCATTCTCTCTACCAATTAATTGGGAGGCTTGGATTCAAGTACATTTCTTAGATGAACGGTCTTGTTCTTCTGGAGCGGTCTTCATATGACCATTGTAATTCTGAATTATCTTTAATAAGGTTTTGCCACTTCTGTAAGTATATGCAGCTTTCAGGCTTAATACTCATACATGTGAAAGTCGGGTGTAGCCAGAAGACAGAGTACTCAGCTCTTCAGAAATTAAGGATCCTATTTTTACATTGAGTCTTGGGTCTCCCAGAGCCAAGATAAAAACCTAAGAGGGATATGCCAGGAGTTTGAGTCCTGTAATGCTTCTACAGTGTGCTTCATTGCATGGATATTTTCTTCTGGCTGCTGGGCAACTTTATGTTAACTGACCCATTCCCTGACCACGCTTATCTTCTCATGGTAGTCTTATTTTTTAGTGATGGGTTGCTCTAATAGCTCTTACGTGCCTCACCCATGTCCACCAGTCAGGTTATGGCTTTGGCTCTGACATTCCACTGATCAACCTAGCCAATGATTTTCCCATTTCTCTGTGAACCAGACACCTGAGGCCTCTATTACCTGAGTGTACAAGAAAAATGAAGAATATAGAACCAACGTAACTGCAAATTCTGAAAACTAGAGTTCGTGCCCCCTGCAGTAATAACCACTTAGTTCAACCACTGTCAGTTACCTTTAAAACTGCAGCTCTTGCCAGTGACTCCTCAGCTACTGCAAATCCAAAAGTCAAGTGCCTTCTCACAGCACAGATTAACCCCAAACCACAGAGATCAGGGAACTCAGGGCAAAAGAAAGCAAAGCTTGTGAGAAACTTAACAATTTTCAGGGCTTCCTGAGGAAGACAGAGGACCCAAAAGGGGGCTCAGCAGCACCTTTTCCATGTTCCTCAAGAGGTCTCTGGGTCATGGGTCATCAGAAATCTCCTTCATGTCCCTTCATAGGGCCACCAGAACTGTCAAAAGACAAAACTACAACAAATTCAGTTATAAGTCTGTTTGGGCCTCTTATTTGGTTTGTTCTTACTAGGATCTAGTGCAGGAGCTCAGTATAATGGCCTCCCATAATGTTTGTTTAGTGCACCCAACCTGGAGATGATTTTGGAAATACTTATTACAATTGAATGAATCAATAACAATTCAAAACAAAAACTTTTTCTGTGATATTTGTCACAAAACAAAAATGAAGAGTTTGAATAGGGCAAATAATGCTTTATATGCTTTAAATTTTTATTGTTAAGAATATTATTAATATATATGGTTATTTTTCACAATTAATTTTTTTGAATTTATTTGGTTTTAAAGTACCCTTTTTATGTTTTCTGTTATCAAATATCTGTATCAAATAAAGAGCAGTTTTACATTTTATTGTTTATAATCTTGTCACAATATATTGACTTATAACCATAATAAACCAATCATTTATTATTACGTCTTTTCCACAGAAAAATGATTCATTATTTATTGTTATGATCATTCATTTTTTCTTTAAATTGTTTTATTGAGTTGCAATTAATATACCATGCATTTCACCCACTTAAAGTATACAAGTAACTTTTTAAATATATTTACAGGACTGTATAACCACCGTCAGAGTTTAATTTTAGAATATTTTCATCCCCCTCAAAGAAATTCTTTATCCATTATCAGTAATCCCCATTTTCCTCTAGTACTCCTCCTGCAACCCTAAATAACTTTCTGTCTGTATAAATTTGCCTTTTCAAGATATTTTATATGAATGGAATCATACAATATGCAGTCTTTTGTGACTGGCTTATTTCACTTAGAATTTTTTCAAGGTTCATTCATAGTGTATGTAGCATGTATTAATACTTCCTTTCATTTATTGTAGAATAATACTCATTATATGGATATGACACATTTTATTTCTCCCACTCATCATTTGATGGATATTTGGCTTGTTTCCACTTTTTGGCTATTAAGTATGAATAGTGCTGCTGTGAACATTTGCATGCATGTTGTGTGAATACATGCTTTCATTTCTCTTGCTTACACACCTAGGAGTGAAATTACTGAACTATGTGTTAACTCTGTGTTAATTTTTTAGGTAACTGTCAAATTGTTTTCCAAAGTGACTATATCATTTTACATTCCCATCAATGATGTATGAGGATTCTAATTGCTCCATATCCTCACCAATACTTGTTATTGTCTCTTTTATTATAGCCAATCTAGTGGATAAAAAGTCATTTTGATTTGCCCTTCTTCAATGGCTAATGATGTTGAGCATCTTTTCATATGCTTGTTGACCATTTGTGCATCTTTGGAGATGTGCCTATTCGAATTTCTTGCCCATTTTAAAATTGCATTATTTGTCTTTTTATTGTTGAGCTGTAAAGAATTCATATGTTTTCTGGATACTAGGCCCTTATCAATGACTGGATTTGCAAACATTTTCTCCCATTCTGTGGGTTGTCTTTTCATTTACTTTAAAAAATTTTTAACTTTGGTGAAGTCCGATTTATCTACTTTTCTTTTGGTACTTATGCTTTTGGTGTTGGATTTAAGAAAGCATTGCCTAGTCCAAGGTCAAAAAGATTTGCTTTTATGTTTTCTTCTAAGGATTTTATAGTTTTAGCTTTTATATTCAGGTCTGTGACCCATTTTGAGTTAATTTTTGTTAAATTTTTTATTACTCTTTCTGAAAGCATTTTTAAAGTGCTGTGAAAAATATGGAATAACTTATGGTTACAGGGGAGAATTTCTGAGAATTTTGCTTTTTCATTCCTGAGTTCTGAAGATTAATACCTGTCAGGAATTTGGGGACTCTAGCTGGTGCATTTTTCTCTGCATGATAGTAAAGGCCCTTAGGTAGTTTACTCTTTGAACAGTTGGTGGCAGCAGAGCGTTAATGAATGTAGATTCTCATTTTTTTCCCTAAACTTAGTATTTTATGTTTTAAGAATCCTGTATGTATTTGGACTGCCTTCTTTTTGATAATAGGTTGTTAGGCACTAAGTTTAACGTTCCTTTTAAGAGTATTTAAGAATTGTTTAGAGCTTAGAATTTTAGGGGTTTATTTTTGTTTGTTTTGGTTTGATTTTTCACCATGAGTTTGTTCAGGCTTCTGTTTGTGAGTCTAGTTTGTGGAGTATGGACATGATTTGCTTGAGGTCTTTAACTTGCAGACACAGTTTTTTTAAAATTTCTCTTATGTGTTTTATCCACTTTTTCAGTATTCGCTACTACCTCATGATCTTCATAGGGAGGTAAAGTAATAGAGTAACAGTCAACATGTTCGTTAGTGTTAAAGCTGTTCTCAAACTTACTCCTGAAACAAGTTGGCAGATTTACATTCTGATTTTGAGGATAGATAATACAGAAGTTGGACACATGAGTAACCTTTTTTCTTCAGCATTAAAAACTATATTATATAATCTCATGATTGGACCTCATATGTCTTTTTTAGATCTAAATATTAAATAGTAAAATTACATGATGCCAATATTCCTTGACAGTTGTTTTCAAGACAATAATAGAAATAACATTTATTGAGCACTTAGTGTTTGCTAGGCACTGTGCTAAATGCCTCATGTACATTGCCTTTTACTCACAACAGTTCTCAGAGGTAGGTACTATTTTTGCCCAGAGTTTCCAGAGGAGGAGATGGGCTTAGCTTAGAGAAGTTAAATAATTTGCCTGAGGTCACATTAGTAGATGGTGTGTGTGTGTGTGTGTGTGTGTGTGTTTATAAGCAATTATATTGCACTTTTGTGTGTGTGTCTGTTTTACAGAGTTGATGGTATACTAGCATTATTCTGCATCTTGTTTGTTTTTAAATTCAACAGTCTGTTTTGAAGATGTATAGCTCTTGCTGCTACATATAAATATTTGGTCAATTTCTTTACCTAATGAGTAGATAATACTTTGTGTTTGTTTGACTTAGCCACTGAAAAACAGCATATCCTGGAATCTCACCAAATATAGCTTTACTTCATGTTTCCACTAGAGGGTGTATAAAATATTTGACTTAATTTTTTTTCTGTTACTAAAGCTATGATAGTAATGGAGTAATGTACTGTTTCTTGTTGTAATAATCAGAAATAAAAATTTTAATGAACATAACAGGTATGATACTCTCCCTTGTTTTGTTTTATTCTGCAGGTTACTCATTTTTGGATCCTATGACAGAGAGGCAAATGTTCATTGCACACTTGAGTTAAGCAGTAATGTTTGGGAAGAAAAACAGAGGAGTTCTATTAAGACGGTAAAATGGATTCGTAGTGATTTATATCTGTATAAAGTTCTATTTTATAAGCATGCGTTTATTACTATTTCTATATTCCCAGAGTTATTTTTGGTCATGTGCAAATAGCTATTAACAGTTCTTATTTATTTGTCTTGTTACAATACAACTACACTGATAAAGTAAATCACATGAAACTATAGTTAGTATTCATGTTACCTGCATAAGAAACCTAATCTGACTAGCGTTCCTTTCAGAACATTTAGATTGCTTCAATTATAAAATTAGAAGGAACTAATTTTAACTAAACACCTTCAAGTACATGTGAAATCAGAGTATTCATTATTCATTCATTGGACAGATATTTTATGAGCACTTACTTTGTGCTGGGCACTGTTTTAGATTCAAGAGAAACTGTTCAAGACAATAAAAGCCCCTATTCTTGTGATACTAACATGGGATAGATTTGTGGTGTGGGGATTGGAAGAGGGAGGAGGTGACCTACATTTTATAGGGTAAAGATAGAACACAGTAACAAATGGTAAACAGAAAAAGTGAACGAAGCTATTCCCAAAGATTCACAGGTGCTATGAAGAAAATAGGCATATGACAGAGAAATTGTAAGTTATGATAAAGGAGACTCTTTACATCTGTTGATAATAGGACTCTAAAGAGATGACACTGGAGCAGGCTTACCAGAGAAAATAGAGGACACCCAGTTAAATCTAAATTTCAGATAAACAGTGAATAATTATTTTAGTAGAAGCATGTAACCAGTACTACAGGGTTTAACAGTCGAAATCCTGCTAAGTCTTTAATGGATAACTATGTAGTATTTTTATGGATATTCCTTTGACTTTTAAATTGTTTCTGATTTATTTATGTATTAACTGTTGTGAACATCCTTATATAAAAATTAGGCAGTATGAAATTATTTTGGAAGAAAGAGGGTAATTTTGATCAGAATGGAGAAGGAGAGACAAGTAAAACTGGAAAGGTAGGATGGTTGGCCCACAGAGTTTGGATTTATGAAAGCAGTGGGGAGCTGTTGAAGATTTTGAGCATGGTAATGACATGGTCAAAATAGAGGTTTCATGGAAGGTTTCCCCTTTCTTTGGTGGCTGTTCTTGCCCCAACCTTCTTTAAGTTATATCTCAAACAATTTGAAGCAATTCCTCAGAAGAATGAAGGAAGTAGCATTAGAATTTGTTTTGAAATACATAACTACCTGAAGAAGCATTATTGTTTTGTCCAGCTAAATTTTTGCCTTTGAATTGGTCATAACTTGCCATTGCTATTGGCGTTTTCAATATCCTTTATTATATTTGCAAAGATATGAGATTAGACAGTTCTAATATTTTATAGCAAAAGTTGTTAAGACTTTAATCTTGTCATTATTTTAGATCTTAGCATATGTCATAAGTAGTTTTGAGGAAAGAATTCTAGGTTATTAATTATATCTGATGTTGAAAATGTCAGCAACAGTGTCTACAGGCATTAAATTATGAATGTCTGAATTTAATATTCCTAGGGAGGAGAATTATTATGTTCTTTAAGACAATATAAAACATCAGGGAGTAGGATTCGATAATTTGTAATACATTACAAATATGAGTAGAAACTAGAACATCATTAAAAAAATTACGCTAAATTATTTGATGAGTTTAGGATGCTATCTTTGTGTAAATACAATCTAGGTTTAAAACAATATTTAATGTTGAAATTTGTTCAGTGAAGTTAGTCACTAATTATAATGAATATGCAGAATAAAAGAAACTTAATTCCTGTCATACTTTTAATGTGCCTTGAGTTTTTAAAGGAGTATAACACTGTAATCTAGGAACATAGCTTCCTCCTTCATCTTCCTTAGCATGGGATTTTTGCCCTCATGGTTGCAAGATGTCTAATGCATCCTTAGGATTTTACCTTTCAAGAAAAAGGGTGTGGTCCAAAGCTGGCCAAAAGCACATGTCAGCCATGTCCTTTTTAAAACTTTCCTGGAAGTTCCTCCCAGGGATTTCTACTTATATCCCATCGGCCAGAAGTGAGTCATATGGCCTCCTCAGCAGCAAGAAAGTACAGTATGAGAAGCCATTTTAATTTTTCTGCCTTTTTAGAAGTAGAAGGCAAGGGAGAAACAGGAGTTACGAATGGCTTTTATGTAGCCAGTCCACAAGAAAACAACTCAAATCTATTTGATGACCTTTTGATTTTTTTTTTTTTTTTTTTTTTTTAAGAGACAGTCTCGCTCTGTCACCCAGGCTAGAGTGCAGTGGCACAATCATGGCTCACTGCAGCCTCCAGCTCCTGGGATCAAGTTATCCTCCCACATCAGCTTCCACCTCCTGAGTAGCTGGGACTGCAGGTGTGCACCACTACACTCATCTATTTATTTTTATTTTTTATTTTTTGGTAAAGACAGGGTCTTTCTGTCTTAGCCAGGCTGATCTTGAACTCCTGTCCTCAAGCAGTCCTCCCACTTTAGCCTCCCAAAGTGCTGGGATTAAAGGGACTAGCTGTCACACCTGGCCATGACTTGTTATTTTTAAGGGAATTTTTAATAAATTGGGATATAAGGGAGAAATTACAAAGAATAATTTAGCAAATAGCCTACATAAAGCCTATTTTAGAAATACCTTATTAGAAATCCAAGAAAAGTTTGGAGCAAACTCACTCAGACCAGTGCCCTGCTTAGCTCATTCATACAATAAAAGAACTCACAGGATAAATTAGGTACCTTGTGGTTGTGTTTGTTCTTTGAAAATAGTAAAGATTCCTCTTGAGAATCCTATGAGCCAAGATAGCTGAGGTGTAAGTAAATTAGATATTAGGCTTAAACAAAAATTAGGGGATTATCTTACAAGAGATGACAGAGAAAATACTAAAAATTTCTTTACCACCCCAGAAAGAGACAATGCAATTTGTGATTTATTTCGGGTCCATTGCAGTATTTAGGTTTGGTGATCATACTTTACTTAACTTTCACCAAGAAAGAAATTTAAGGAGTTTTCAGATTTTAAAAAGTTTCAGGCCATGATATTTTAGTAATAAACTATAAAAACGATCTATAAATATCTGTAGAATGTATAGTGCTTACAAATAAAATTCACAATAAATTAATGTGACATACATTAAAGCACATGTGAATCATTATTATGTGCCTGGTTAGCGCCACAGAACACATAAATGTCACATTAGCACACATTGTTAGAAAGAGAGAGACCCTAAGTTTTACCCTCCCAGAATTGGAGTTTTCTTGCCACTGACCACCCAGTTGCTTTACCCCTAGTTCCAGACACAAAATAGATTATTGTTTTTGTTTTTGAGGCAGAGTCTAGCTCTGTCACCCAGACTGGAGTGCAGTGGTGCAGTCTCAACTCACTGCAACCTCTGCCTCCCGGAGCAATTCTCCTGCCTCAACCTCCTGAGTAGCTGGGACTACGGGCGTACACCACTGCACCCAGCTAATTGTCGTATCTTTAGTAGAGATGGGGTTTTGCCATGTTGGCCAGGTTGGTCTCGAACTCCTGGTCTCAGGTGATCCACCTGCCTCGGCCCCCCAAAGTGCTTGAATTATGGGCATAAGCCACTGTGCCCAACCTCAGACACAAAATAGATTATTAAGAAAAATTTTGTTCTCTTTCCCTCTCTCTCCCTATTTTAGCTAGTCTGCCTGTGCCTTCTGTATCGTCTCTTCATCATTTATCCACACTGACTTACTTGATTCTTCAAATAGGTTGTTCTATTCCAACTCTATTCTTCCAACTTGGAATGTTTGAGGCCACTGGGAAAAGAGAAGGCACAATGGAAATGGGCTCTGGGACTTCTGAATCTGGCAATTCTGGTGTAGAGGAAAAGGCAGTAGGGGCTAGTACAAACGCCCACCTATTCTTTCATTCTGAATAAAAGCATATAAAGAGTTCTGATTTTTAGAAACAAGCTTTTATGTACCTTTTCTGATGCTAACCCTACTCTCCATCTTCCTTCAACCTACCACACTCTGCATTCAGGTACTTGACAGCAGTTGCCTTTCATAAGAGACCAAGTATTTCCTTTTGCAATTAGAGACACGAGGTTGAAAATCCAAACAATATTGGTATATAGATGTGTCACTATCAGAAAGGAAAGATGAATATGAATTTTTTCCTGTTTTGAAATGGAGAGGAAATTATACAAGAAGCTTTTGGGTCTCCTTATTTAGAGTAGATGGGCAGAAAAGAGAATAATCATTTGTTCAGTATAAATAAAAGAGTAGAAATACTTCATACCTTTTGTAGCCCAGTATGCAGGTACCGGAGAGAACTGTGGTTAAAGGCATTAGGAGATGACATGCTACTTCAGATCTACCTAAAAAGCAAGAAGTGATGCATCCCTGAAAAAGCATTCAGCTAACAGTTGGGGAGAATCTGTAAGTGATATATGGGAGTTCTTAATCAGAACAGTGTATTCTTTCTGAGTGTTTCATGGTATTAACTGGCAACCGTTATAAGAAGGGCTTTAGATAGGTCAGCCTTATCTAAAATTGGGAAGCCTGAAGAATTCACCTCCTAGATTTTGGACTTTTTCTTTCTGTTTGACTTGAGTGGTATTTTTTCTTCTCTTTAGAAAAGAAAGCTATTGTTTTCTCATCAAAGCCTAATCTGATAAGGTAAATCATGATATCAAGCTCCCATCAATTTTTAAACATACCCATACAATTAAAGAGATATTTGAGGAGATGATACCTATTTTCTAAGACCTGCCAGGGTAAGAAACAAGATATGCAAGCAAAATATCTAACATATGTAGCACTTTAGAATCTATGAAATAGTTTTCCTATATATAAAGAGCTAAAGTCTTCTGACTATTAGATCTCTACTTGTTTGATTAAATCCCACTACCTCTAACAAAAACTGGACTGTGAATGCTATTCAAGAAATTAGTGATGATAATGGAATCATTTTAGAATAGAGTTAAGAAGAGATCTGAAAGTATGGGGAGATGGGATTTGAATACAAGGGCCTTCAAAATACGATCAGCCATGTTCACTTGCATAAGATTAAGCCTGATTCAGAGACAGTCTGGCTTATTATAGAGCCCAGTGAGTCTTTGTTTACTTCCAGAGTAATGATTAGGGCAGTTGAATACAGGAAAGACTTAGTGTAAAGGAGAAGTAATCAGTTGGGAGAGAAAACAGTATTTAGGGAAATCATTCCTATCTAATATGAAGATGCTAAAGGAGCATATAGAAGAAATGAAAACAGTAAATGCATTTTCAACTTTCAGAAAGCTTTTGATGAAGATCCATACCAAAGTTTCCCAACATCTAATTCCTAGGAGAATATTTTGTCACAATTAGATCTGGCTTAAAGATGTGAGAAACAGGGTAAGGATGATCAGGTATAAGTGTCCTGAATGATTGAGTCCGAGACTTTGATCAATTTTCATAAATGATTTAAAACAGCATTAATAGAAATACAGTATGTGGCTCTTACGTAATTGTAGATTTTCTAGTGGACACGTAAAAAACAAGCAGGTGAAATTAATTTTAGTAATGTTTTATTTGACCCATATATCCCAAATCTGGTCATTTTGACATATAATCAACATAAAAATCAATGAGATATTTTACTTTATTTCCTTACACAAAGTCTTTGAAGTCTGGTATATATTTTATAATTATAGCATAGGTTAAATTTCAGCTACATTCCAAGTGCTAAGAAGTTGCATATGACTAGTGGGTACCATATTGGACAGCACAGATCTAGAAGAAGGAATGTACAGTATAATCTTCAGATTTACACATGGCACTAAGCTAAGAAGTGCCAAGTTAAGAGGTGGAATATGAAAGAAGAGCTCTCAGGACGAGTATGTAAGAAAGAAATCCAAACTCTACTTTAAAATATGCGATCTAGGATTCTTAAAAGAAGTAGTCAGTATGTCACTGTGCTTCCAAAACAAGAAATTTGACTTTTCATGAGCAATGTCACAAAATGAAATCTTTTTATATACTTATTTTAAAACTGAAATTCTCTGGGAATAAATTATTTGTGCATTTATGGTTGCTATAATACAAGGAATTTAAAACAGAACTGGATAGGGCAAGAACAAATAATTAAAATTAATATGGAAATGAGACAGCCATATAAGGATAAATGGATGGGAAAAAAAATTAGTGTTCTTCAGCCGAAAAGACAAAGGTGGGTAAATGTCTAATAGAAGCATATAAATACAAAAAGTAAACAATAAGGATAATCAGCAACTTTACTGGAACTAAATCTGTGGAGCAATGAAGATAAATCTCATGTTCCTGATGATAGTCAGATGATTCATGCTAAAATAATATTTAAAAGGTCTTCGATAATCCAGCATGCTAAACACTTGCTGGTAGACTTCACAGAGCACAAACATATGCTGTATTGTATTTATGCTATGTATCCTGCACCTAGTAGAATTTCTGGCTTGTTGCAGTTTAGTGAATGCCCTGGGAGGAAAAGGGGAAGATGAACTTTTGAGATACAAATCTGATTTTATCAGTTGCCTGCCTCAGTGGTTTCTGATTGCATATTGTAGGATGACAAATTCCAGCCCTCACAGGCCTGGTCCCTAATCTATTTCTCTAGCCCTCCGTTCTCCCCTGCCATTCTCCAGTTTAACCACACTGGCCATCTTTCACTCCTCCATACTTGCCATACTCTCTGTCCTCTACACGGCCATGGTACATGTGCACCCTTCCCCCAACTTATTTCTCCCCATACAAACCTTGGTTAACCCATACGTCAGATCTGTGCTTGTGTTAGACCTTAGCTTGTTTGCCCTCAGATACATTCTTGGGCCCTTCCCTGCTGTATGCCATGAGAGGGCTGACCTTTGCAGGCTGTATTTCAGCTAGGTTTGACCAATGTAAAGCACCGATGGGAAATGGGAGTGAACTGGGAAAGCCAGAGTTTTCTTCCTCTTCCCCTCTGCATTGGACAATGTGTCTGACAGCCATTCTTTCTCCTTCGTGGTGCCATGCTTCTGGCAGGACAGGCCCACCATACTTCCAGCTTCTGCTTGATACTGTAGCCTCTGGCCTCTACTAATACCAACTCTTCCTCCCCACCCCTCTTCCTTCCAGCCAAAGGTTGATAGTAATTTCTTAGAACTGTTACTCGTATCTGAGTTTCCTCACTGTCTCCTGTTTGGTACTCAGTTCTTCTGTCACCAAGTAGCCATTCTCTGGTTTAAAGGCCTTCCGTATTAAATACTCAGTTTTCTGTTTTCTTAGAGCCTATTAATAAAACAGTAATCATCATTTCCTCTGGAAACCTTTCCTAACTATCATGAAACTCTTTGGTAATGCTTATCACAGTTGGGATTTTGCATTTATATTTCTATGATAATGTGATCAGTATTGTCTCCACCAATCTTCCGTATCAGCAGGTACCATGATTGTTTTGCTCATAGCACGAGGCATTCAGTGGGTATTCAGTAAATGTTTTTGGTATGACTAAGGCTGGCTGTCTGACCATGAGCCTTCATTCAACCTCAACCCTTCTTCCAGACCTTCAAAGTTTTAGCATGACTTTTAGTCACACTTCTGTTTCCTTTCCATCTTCAAGACTATTCCTGATGTATGTTTTAACCAAATAAAAATGTTGAGGGTAAAGAACTCCACAAAATGAGAGATTTATTGCTCAATATTAATTTTGTGAAAAGCCTGATTTTTAGAGTGAGGATTTTCGTTTACAGATGTGGTGCTAATAGTATTTTATTTCTGGCGTTACTGAAAACATCAGAAACATTTCTTACTCTGTGTACAGTTTAATGTAGCCTAAATAAAATGTCTAGGTATAATCTAAAATTTTACTTGCTGTACTTCCCTTCAGTTTTGGAGAGTTTTAGAAGTCTTGCTGAATGAAATTGAATGCATCTACAAAGTCCAGCTCTATCATGTATTGTTAAATGTACATACAAAGAGTATAAAAGAGCTTCCTAAAGAACTGTGATCTCAAGTAAGAACATTTGAGACAGACAAACTTACAAATAATGTTAGGCCAGATGTCTCAGAGTTGGCATTTGGTGTGTTTTTTAAGGCCAGATGCCTTGCAGATAGCATTTTGGTGCTCCTATTTAACCATTTGCCATTTACAGTCTTAATCTTATCAAAAGGAAGAGAAAGATTAAAGCAAATAAAGCCTTTTTCAAAATGTCAGTTTTTATGAAAACTCAGGTTTAGTTCAGTTTGATAATACTTGTGAATACAGTAGGGACTCAATGAAATTTTAACCATATATAATGTTCTATAGTTTGGCTTCTTTAAATAAACTAAATGCCTTTGAGCTTTAAAAGTAAATCCTATGGAACATTTCTTCTCTTAAAGTTCATCTTGATTAAAAATAAGGGATGTAGTTCTCTGTCTTAGATTTTCTAAGTATGTTTACTATGATTCTAAGATGCTGGGAAAAGAATAGGAAGTTATGTTAAAATATACAAACATAAACTCTCCATATCAAATCAGTGGAAGGCACTATGAGTATGAGAACAGGAAACTGAATATGAGGTGTTAAGGCCTTATATCATCTTTCCCTTCAAGGAAAATAAGTAGTAGGGAAATAAGATCAACAGTACTATGAGTATCAGTAGTACTGTGAGGTTCCAATGAGAGAGAAGTAACATTCTTTTGGGAAAACAAGAAAAGAATGTATTAAGGCAGTGACATTTGAACCAAACCTCATAGTATATATAGGATTTTGAGATGGCAGAGAGGCCATTTCAAGAAGAGGACATAACAAAATCCCCAGTTAAGAGTGAGACTATTTGAGTATCTTTGAGATAGAGTGAGTTGTTCAAGTTGGCTAAAGAATATGGTAGCATAGGAAGTTATGCAAAACAAGAATAAAAAGAATGGACCACATTATAGAGTACTTTAAATACCACACTAAGAAGTTTGGCTGTTACTCTCCAAGACTCTTGGACCTCTGGAGGCTTTTAGAATGCAAGTGATATCAGAATCTTTCTTCAGGCAGACTTAGAGTTGGATTTGAGTCTCAGCTAGGCCAGTTTTTCCAACATGACCTTAGTCAAGAGTCCCCAAACCCATTTCATCCACAAGTACTTTATTCTATAAAATGGGACTAATGCTTCATATGGTTGTATGAGGGTTGAGATTATATATATTAAAATGTCTAGCACAGTATTTAGCACATAGTCGTCAATAATATGTTTATTGAATCTGGCAGCAACGTTTAAAATCAAGGATGATTTGATCGGGTAAAGACCTGAAAAAGAAGAGGTGAAGGGTAATGAAAGTCTGAACTAGAAAGGTAGCAATGGAAATGGAAAATAGAGTGTGTGGCTTGGATACCACTGGGAATGGAGGGGGTTTTGGAGTGAGCAAGGAAGCCAGAATGATGAGCTATGAGGAGGGAGAAGGAAAAGGAGAAAGAGGATCTCATTCTGTACAAGCTGTTTGAGGTATAGTGACTATCAAAGGCCAGGCTAGAGATGGAATGTTTTTCGTGTAGATATGTTTTTTGGGTTTTTTTGGTTTTTTTTTTTTTAATTTTCACTGCTGTTATTTCAACTTCTAGTATTTTAACTAGTAAGTTGAATGCTTTATTTGGGGTTTATGCTATGTTTTTAAGCTCTCTTTTTTAATATATAGGATAAAGAAAAGCAAAGTAGTTTCATAGTATTGTAGTAAGAATCTAAATTTTTTTTTTTTAAGAGCAAGTTAAAAGAGGTAACAGTCATAAAATTTAAACATTATTTTTAGGTTCTGTTTCTCAGAATCTTGCAGTTTACTGTGATTCAAATAAACCTGATTCACACAGTCCATACATTCTCACTAGCTAAAACATCCTTTTCAGGGCACAGTAGCACCTTCCTGTAAAAATCCACTTAGCCAAATAACTGATTTTCTGAGCCATATACGGATGCAGAACTAGGACATAAACACTTTAGGAAAGTATTAGAGAGATGGGAAATACTTTAGGAAAGTATATGAGAGATCTGGCAGTAGCATTCAACTCCCTGTCCACATATATTCAGTCCAGTGGTAGTCAGCAATTACAATGTTTCTGCAATTTTTCTGTGCCAGTCACAGTTTTAAGATTTTACATGCATTAACCATTTAATCCTCATTTAATAATACCATGATAATAGGCACTATTATTATCTCTGTTTTATATATGAGGAAACTGAGATGCAAAGACAGAAGTAATTTATCCAAATCACCCAGGTTGCTGGCAGTAAAAACAGTCTGCAAACCCAGGCAGTATGATTCCACAGCTAGTGGAATTAACTAGTTATTATTAACTAGTACTATATCATTTCCACAAATGGTGTCCTATAGGCCTGGGTTCAGATCTAGCTTTTTCCACTCTAGCTCTGTGACTATGAGCAAGGTATTTCATAATCTCTACGGTAGAGGTAATAGTAACTGCCTTATAGGATGTAAGCGTTAAATATATGTAAAACACTTAGTGTAATACCTGGCACTTAATATCTATTATTATTGAACTTGACCTGGTTGACCTCTTTTGTTCCTGTGGTTTTAGTGGATATATTTTGTATGTCCTTATAAGTCCCCTACACACACTCCCTTTTATTTTATTTATTTATTTTTTCTTGTACAAGTTTATAAGACCCTTTTAAATCCTTCCTGTAACAATGTGAGGAGGGCAGGGAGAGTATCCTCCTCAGTCATGAGATCGTGTTGTTGTTGAAGATTGTGTTCTCAAATAATGACTTGAGAATATCAGCAAGTTTATTAAGAGCTGTTATAAGGAGGATGGAGATCAATAGCTGCTGCCCATCTCAACTGAGGATAAAATATGGGCAAACATTTATATTTCATCAGGAATATTTAAGATAAGAGATTAAGAACTTTTTAGGAATAAAGAATATTAATATCATAGCATGGGGGTGTTAGTGCTTCCAGATATTTGTAATTAATAACAGAAAGTTTTAAAACCTTTAGGAAGTAGTTCATGATACTACACTGTTTGAGATCTCTAGCTTTCACCTGTTTGCATTTTCTTTAAATGTAAAGTTCTATAATGTACTAAATGAAGGTACTTTAAAATGAATAAGCTAAAAGTAAAACTAGGTTAAAATTTTTGTTTTCGCCTTCAAACAGGTAAGTGGAAAGGGGTGGCAACAGCAACACTTAATCTGTATGTCTTGTTAAACCTGTCTTTGTAGGATTTTCATAGGTTATGTATTTCTCAAATATTGAACATGAGTAGAGTTTAAAGTCAATTTGGGAACAGCTGTGTTTCCCATTTGTAAGCATGTTGGTTTACATTGATATTGGATTGTACTAGAGAAATAGGTGGTTATATTTGAAAGTTGTTTATATATAAACAATATACCCTATGCTGGAAGAGATAAGGATGTTTTATTAACCACTGTAAATAAGACTACTTCTGGATAATTCATTGTATTTTTTAAAAGTATTTTATTTATTTATTTATTTATTTATTTATTTATTTTATGTTTTATTTATTTACTTTTTTTTTGAGACGGAGTCTCGCTCAGTTGCCCGGCTGGAGTGCAGTGGCCGGATCTCAGCTCACTGCAAGCTCCGCCTCCCGGGTTCACGCCATTCTCCTGCCTCAGCCTCCCGAGTAGCTGGGACTACAGGCGCCTGCCACCTCGCCCGGCTAGTTTTTTGTATTTTTTAGTAGAGACGGGGTTTCACCGTTGTCAGCCAGGATGGTCTCGATCTCCTGACCTCGTGATCCGCCCGTCTCGGCCTCCCAAAGTGCTGGGATTACAGGCTTGAGCCACCGTGCCTGGGCTTTTTATTTATTTTTAAAGTATTTTTAAAGAATTATCTGGTAATTCTTAGAGTATGGACAGATTACTTTTTTCCTAAATGAATGATGTGTGAATTATCTTTTGTAAGTTGATCAATACTGAGAGTGTTGTCAGAAGTTTAAGTAGGAAGCCATTGAGCAAAAGGAAGTATGAAGCAGATTTTTAATTTTTCTGATGATACACTGATTTGTGTGCAGAAACTTGCATATTTTAACAAAATCAACCTGTGTAAGATAAGTTATATATGTTTAGAAATTGGTATGGGCAATTTTCCCCCATTTAAAAAAAATTAGAAACCTATAAAGAAGACTACAAAAGTCAACCATAATTCCACTACCCAGAGAGATCACTGTTATAACTTTTTAGAAAAACTTTATAAACATACACATACACCCATTATTCACATACAAATATGCTTGCGTGTTCTTAAAGCATAAGTAGCCAACAGGCAGTCGTTTACTACTTATGTAAGTAATCCCTTGGTCAAAGATTATGCAAAAATAAAAGGGTATTGATTCATATTTCAAATTATATTTCAGCTGGAATAAGGTCTATAGATTAGATAATAGTATTATCCCAATGTTAGCTTTCTAACTCTGGTAATTGTACTGTGGTTATGTGAGAGAATGTCCTTGTTAGGAAATACACACTTAAGTATTTAGAAGTTAATGACATCATATGTGTAACTTATTTTCAAATAGTTCAGAAAAATAATATGCAGAGAGAAACAAATGTGGCAAAATGTTAATAATCGGAAAATCTGGGTTTAGGATAAATGAGAATTCTTTACTAGTTTTACAGCGTTTCTGTAAGGTTGAAATTATTTCAAGATAAAAGTTATTTTAAAAAACTTACTTATTTAAAAAAACCAAAAAAACAAAAAACCCTATCTGTACCTAAGGCTCTCACAACTTCCTTAGTAAGATGTAAGTCACCTGCAGAAGTAGAGTGACACTATTTAACAGAGGAATTAAAAAGGACAAGAGCGTTCTACTCTATTGTTCACCTGACAACCTCGGCCTTTGCATGTTTTTTTTTTGTTTTTGTTTTTGTTTTCGTTTTTGTTTTTTTTTTTGAGACGGAGTCTTGCTCTGTCGCCCAGGCTAGAGTGCAGTGGCTGGATCTCAGCTCACTGCAAGCTCCGCCTCCCGGGTTTATGCCATTCTCCTGCCTCAGCCTCCCGAGTAGCTGGGACTATAGGCGCCCACCACCTCGCCCGGCTAGTTTTTTGTATTTTTTTAGTAGAGACGGGGTTTCACCGTGTTAGCCAGGATGGTCTCTATCTCCTGACCTCGTGATCCACCCGTCTCAGCCTCCCAAAGTGCTGGGATTACAGGCTTGAGCCACCGCGCCCGGCGGCCTTTGCATGTTTCTCTGAACTTTTTATTTTACTGGAATGGTTTTATAAAATTTAAATTTATTTCCAATCAAAACATCAATCATTTTAAAAGAGAGAGAAAAGAAGAAACCTTAAGTATATTGCAAGGTAATCAGTAGGATGTAATTATTTTCCTAACAGCCTTTTGAACCTGAGCAGAGGATCATTTTTATTCCTTAGATCTCTTAGATCAGTTATATTTGTATAATAGAGTTTACTTTTTCATATTATACTTCTAAATCTTTGTTGTCTCGTAGATGAGGTGACCAATGGATGCATTCCTGATTTACCATCCAGTTGCTTTAGAAACCAAGTTATCCAATGGCCAAGCTGGCATTCTATTTTGAAGACTGAGGGGGGTCACTTGTATTTTCATCCAGAAAGAAATATGAGCGGAGATAACAGAAGTACCTGTACCTAGATTGCGCCAGATGTTTATGTCAACAGTTTCATTTAATGTTGAAAACAACCCAGTGTGGTAGATATCAGGTGTCACCGTTGTATGATTAAGACTCACAGGGGCTAAATCACTTGCCTAAGGTGACAAAACTAGTAAATGTTAGAGCCAGAACTCAAACCCAACTCTTAGAACAAAGCCATGCTAGATGGCATTGAAGTTTTTCTTCAAAAACTAATTTTAAATCTGCCCTAGTTCTTATGAGAGGTTGACTTCAGTGGCTTCTTAGCTTTCCATTAAATGTTAATTTCTGAAAATGTAGGCATTATACAAGTTGAGCATTCCAAATCCAAAAATCTGAAACGCTCTGAAATCTGAAACTTCTTCTCACCGACATGACACTTAAAGGAAATGCTCATTGTAATATTTCAGATTTCAGATTTCCAGATTTGGGATCTTCAACATGTGAGATAATTTAGGATTCATTCCTTGTACTATTCAAATGAACCCATTTAAGAATTTCTCTCTCTCTGTCTCTTTCTCTTTCTCTCTCTCTCTCCATATATATATATATGTGTGTGTGTGTGTGTGTGTGTGTGTATATATGTGTGTTTCTGTTTGTTTTGTTTTTTGTTTGTTTTTGAGACAGAGTCTTGCTCTGTTGCCTAGGCTGGAGTGCAGTGGTGCAATCTCTGCTCACTGCATCCTCTTGCCTCCCGGGTTCAAGCAGTTCTCGTGCCTCAGCCTCCCAAGTAGGTGGGATTATGGTCACATGCCACCATGCTGGCTAATTTTTGTATTTTTAGTAGAGACAGGGTTTCATTATGTTGGCCAGGCTGGTCTCGAACTCCTGACCTCAGGTGATCTGCCCACCTCGGCCTCCCAAAATGGTGGGATTACAGGCATGAGCCACCACTCCCAGCCAAGAATATTTTTTAAAATATACAGTTGGTGCCCTATATCTGAGAGTTCTACATCTTTGTATTCTATCAACAGCTGATGAAAAATACAGTATTTGTCAGATACAGAACCCACAGACATGGATGACTTTTTGTATCTATGAGTTCCACAGGGCTGACTGTAAGACTTGAGCATCAGCAGACCCAGTGTCCACAGGGGTCCTGGAATCAGTTTTCTACAGATACTGTATTAGTCTGTTTTCACACTGCTGATAAAGACATACCTGAAGCTGGGAACAAAAAGAGGTTTATTTGGTCTTACAATTCCACATGGCTGGGGAGGCCTCAGAATCATGGCAAGAGGTGAAAGGCACTTCTTACATGGCGGCAGCAAAAGAAAAATGAGGAAGAAGCAAAAGAAGAAACCCCTGATAAACCCATCAGATCTCTTGAGACAATTTGCTATCAAGAGAATAGCATGGGAAAGACCAGCCCCCATGATTCAATTACCTCCCCCTGGGTCCCTCCCACAACACATGGGAATTCTTGGAGATACAATTCAAGATGAGAATTGGGTGGAAGCACAGCCAAACCGTATCATTCGCCCCTGGCGCCTCCAAATCTCATGTCCTCACATTTCAAAACCAATCATGCCTTCCCAACAGTCCCCCAAAAGTCTTAACTCATTTCAGCATTAACCCAAAAGCCCACAATCCAAAGTCTCATCTGAGACAAGGCAAGTCCCTTTCACCTATGAGCCTGTAAAATCAAAAGCAAGCTAGTTACTTTCTAGATACAATGGGGGTACAGGTATTGGGTAAACACAACCATTCCAAATAAGAGAAGTTGGCCAAAACAAAGGGTTACAGGGCCCATGCAAGTCCGAAATCCAGAAGGGCAGTCAAATTTTAAAGCTCCAAAATGATTTCCTTTGACTCCAGGTCTCACATCCAGGTCACACTGATGCAAGAACTGGGTTCCCATGGTCTTAGCTCCACCCCTGTGGCTTTACAGGGTACAGTCTCCCTCCCGGCTGTTTTCACGGGCTGGCATTGAGTGTCTAAAGCTTTTCCAGGCTTATGGTACAAGCTGTCGGTGGATCTACCATTCTGAGGTCTGGAGGATGGTGGCCCTCTTCTCACAGCTCCACTAGGCAGTGCCCCAGTAGAGATTCTGTGTGGGGGACTCTGACCCCACATTTCCCTTTGACACTGCCCTAGCAGAGGTTCTCCATGAGGGCCCCAACCCTGCAATCATCTTTTGCCTGGGCATCTAGGCATTTCCTTATGTTTTATGAAATCTAGGCGCACGTTCTCAAACCTCAATTCTTGACATCTATGCACCCACAGGCTCAACAAGGCTTGGGGTCTTCCACCCTCTAAAGCCACAGCCCAAGCTATACGATGGCCTCTTTTAGCCACAGCTGGAGTGGCTGGGACACAGGGCACCAAGTCCCTAGGCTACACACAGCAAAGGGACCCTGTACCCAGCCCACAAAACCGCTTTTTCTCCCTGGGCCTCTAGGCATGTGATGGGAGGGGCTGCCTTGAAGGTCTCAATATGGCTTGGAGATTTAACATTAGGCTCCTTGCTACTTATGCAAATTTCTGCAGCCGGCTTGAATTTCTCCCCAGAGAATGGGTTTTTCTTTCTGACGCATAGTCAGGCTGCAAATTTTCCAAACTTTTATGCTCTGCTTCCCTTATGAAACCAAATGTTTTTAACAGCACCCAGGTCACCTCTTGAATGCTTTGCTGCTTAGAAATTTCTTTTACTAGATACCCTAAATCATCTTTCTCAAGTTCAAAGTTCCACAGATCTCTAGGGCAAGGGTAAAATGCCGCCAGTCTCTTTGCTAAAATATAAGAAAAGTCATCTTTACTCTAGTTCCCAGCAAGTTCCTCATCTCCATCTGAGACCACCTAGGCCTGGACCTTATTGTCCATGTCGCTGTCAGCATTTTGGGCAAAGCCATTCGACAAGTTTCTAGGAAGTTCCAAACTTTCCCACATTTTCTTGTCTTCTTTTGAGCCCTCCAAACTGTTCCAGCCTCTGCCTGTTACCCAGTTCCAAAGTCGCTTCCACATTTTCAGGTATCTTTTCAGCAACGCCCCACTCTACTGGTACCAACTTACTGTGTTAGTCCATTTTCATGCTTCTGATAAAGACATACCTGAGACTGGGCGTTTTACAAAAGAAAGAGGTTTAATGGGACTTACAGTTCCATATGGCTGGGGAGGCCTCAGAATCATGGCGGGAGGCAAAAGGCACTTCTTACATGGCAGCAGCAAGAGAAAAATGAGGAAGAAGCAAAAGCAGAAACCCCTGATAAACCCATCGGATCTCATGAGACTTAATTCACTATCACGAGAATAGCACAGGAAAGACTGGCCCTCATGATTCAGTTACATCCCCCTGGGTCCCTCCCACAACACATGGGAATTCTGGGAGATACAATTCATGTTGAGATTTGGGTGGGGACACAGCCAAACCATATCAGATACCAAGGCACAACTGTATATATAATTTTTGTCATAATTGAGATACAGCATTTCTCCTTAGTTGATAGATTCTTTTCCATTTATCTGGCTTATGAGTTTAAGAACTTTTCTGATTTTATACCTTTATGAATTGTTTAAATATAGTGACAGGTCTTTTGAAAAGTTCTGTGGGAGTTGATAGTCATTTTTATGCCGAGAGATAAAAACAAGGCATTTGCCATATGTCTGTTGCAAAGAGTTATACTTACTTTGAAAAAGATGGTGTGATTGTGTGCATCCAAATTGTGAATCCTCTTTGCTGGTAAGACAGTTTCAAAGATGACACCTGGTAAATGTGGTATCTCCTTTTTTTTCTGTTAAAGTGATGGACTAAGTGGAAAATGATTGAGAATATAGTGGGTTCCTTGAAACAAGGTATATCGTTTCCAAGTAGTTGAGGGTCCCATGAAGTATTTCAGTTTATATCTTTTGTGCTGTTAAAACTGCCTGGCTTAGAAGTAAATTAGATTGATACCAGAAGGACCCTTCAGAAGCTCAGCGTTTTATTTCTTTTCATGTGTTTTCTTTGTTTTATTCTAGAACCTAGAAATTGTTTTATTAACTTTTCAGAATTACAGTTTACTGAAATATGCTTTATAAACAGAAATTGAGTAATAGTACTCTAGTTCTAACTTAGTCACTTCTAAATTGAACCAAATGTTACTTGAGTTACCTTAGACTCAAGGGTGTTTGTGGGGGCTGTCAGGGGAGGTAAAGAAGAGGGTATGAGAGGAAAAAGGGAGGGAGGAGAGAACGAAAATGAACAAGAACATATGTGTGTCTCTTTCTGTTTAGCCTAATACTAATGGAGTTAGTTGGGAGCGTCAATTATGGTTGTGATTTTTAAAGGTGTTGGTTGGTATAATAGGAAATTTAGCCCTAGATATTCAACAGCTTTCTTGCTGCTTCTAATTGGGATGGACAGTAAGCTGGTAGTCCCTCACCTGGCAGTAAATTGTGTCCTTTAACCATAAACAAATTAATCTGACATCTGGTATTTACTGAAATAACCAGAGTTGCTCATTCAGAAAATGTAACCAAAGTTACATTTCTAACATATTTTCTGCCAAGTATGTTGTACATAGAAGTTCACCTTGTAAACAGCTGAGTAACTTATTTAATATAAAAATTGTTTTAGTTTTAGAAATCTTGACCTCTCAATTGTAATTGAAAATTTGGAAATAATTCTCTGATACTTTAATCATAATGGCCCAGGTTCCTGATATTCAGAATTCAATTGCCAAGTGCCAAAAGCAAGCCAAACAAAGGTGATTCGTACACTGGTCCCTCAAAAATGATTTTTTGGCCAGGCGCAGTGGCTCACACCTGTAATCCCAGCACTTTGGGAGGCTGAGGTGGGCGGATTACTTGAGGCCAATTCAAGACCAGCCTGGCCAACATGGTGAAACCCTGTCTCTACTAAAAATACAAAAATTAGCCAAGCGTGGTGGCACGTACCTGTAATCCCAGCTACTCTGATGGCTGAGGTATGAGAATTCTTTGAACCTGGGAGGCGGAGGTTGCAGTGAGCCAAGATTGTGCCACTGCACTCCAGCCTAGATGACAGAGCAAGACTGCCTCAAAAAAAGAAAAAAAAATGATTTTTTAGTTGCTGCCTTAGTCCCTTTGGACTGCTGTAACAAAAATAACAAACGGAGTGGCTCGTAAACAACAGAAATGTATTCCTCACAGTTTGGGAGGCTGGGAAGTCCAAGATCAGGGCACCAGCAGATTCACTGTCTGCTGGCTTCTTGATTCATAGCTGGCTATCTTTTCCCTATGTCGTCAGGTGGCAGAAGGGACAAGGGTGTTCTCTCAGGCTTCTTTTATAAGGGTACTAATAAAAGAGGGCTCCACCCTCATGACCTAATCGTCTCCCGAAGACCCCATCTCCTAACACAATCATGTTGGGGGGGTTGAGATTTCACATATAAATTGGTAGAAGGTTGGAGATGGGGGAACACATATATTCAGTTCATAGCAATTGCCTTTGGAAGATTTGTAGCATGTAGAGTTTTGGTTCCTTCTACCAAAGGAGCTTTTTTATATTCTCATGAGCAGAAGGACTAAATTTTATAAACTTAAGAGACTTTGTGACAGAAATGTTTGGATGCTACATTATAGAATGGCTTTTGAAGACCATTTTAAAATTTGAATAATCCCAGAATATTCAGAGTATTTGATTGGCATTAACAAATGTTTTTACTTTCAGACATGTTTTCCAAAACTTTGATTTATATAAGCAAATTTTTTAAGAGTCTGTGTACTTATTAGTCTAATTCTACTCCTGCTTATTTAGGATGTTTATCCAGCCAGAGGGCCATGAAACAAAAATATTGCATTTTTCTGGAATAATAGGAATTAGGAAGCCAGAACAAACCCTAACTGGTGGCAACTTTTTAAAATGAGGCAAAAGCAGGCCAAATTTTTTTAACCTGTGAGAAAACAGGTGAAATTAGAGAACTGGCCTGATACTGAAAAGAGACCTGCAGGAGGAGAGGGTAGAGGTGTTGATTTGACAGAAACATGGTGGGGTTTCTCATATAACCTGTGCTAACATATAGGTTCCCTGGCCAGTCTACAAAAACCCATGTAATAGCTGAAAGAAGAGATGGTTCCGTTATTTTTAAAATGTAGGCAACAAGATCACTGCACACAAGTGCAATAGTAATTGAATAAAACAGGAGTCCTGCACTGAATAAGAAATATCTTCCTCAAAGTTCTATAAACCCCCAAAAGATCACACCAGCAATCGATCCAAACCAAGAAGAAATCTTTGAATTCCAGATAAAGAATTCAGGGGGCTGATTATTAAGCTATTCAAGGAGATACCAAAGAAAGGTGAAAATCAACTAAAAGAAATTCTTCCTCAAGGTTCCCCCTCTTCTACAGCCAGATGCCCTTCGTCCGCCATCTTTTATCACCATGCTTCTCAAAAAAGAACCCTCCTGCAGTAAGCTTTCTTGTTATAGCTCCTCAGATTCTTTCCCTCATCTTGCCTTTAGATTACCTGATGGCTATGTGCCTAGGTAATGATCTTTTTGCAAAGAATTACCCAGGTGTTCTTTGAACTTCTTTTATTTGGATGCCTAAATCTCTAGCAAGGCCAGGGAAGTTTTCCTCAGTTATTCCCTCAAATAAGTTTTCCAGACTTGTAGATTTCTCTTCTTCCTCAGGGACACCAGTGATTTGTAGGTTTTTCCATTCAACATAATACCAAATTTCTTAGAAGCTTTGTTTATTTGTTTTATTCTTTTTTCTTCGTCTTTTTCTGATCGGATTAATTCAAAAACCTTGTCTTCCAGCTCTGAAGTTCTTTCTTCTACTTGTTGTAGTCTGTTGTTGAACCTTTCCACTGCATTTTGTATTTATCTAAGTGTGTCTTTCATTTCCAGAAATTGTGGTTGCTTTTTCTTTATGATATCTATCTCTCTGGAGAATTTTTCATCCATATCCTATTTTTTTTTCTAATTTCTTTTAGTTGATTTTCACCTTTCTTTGGTATTCCTTGAATAGCTTAATATCAACCTCAATTCTTTATCTGGCAATTCAGAGATTTCTTCTTGGTTTGGATCTATTGCTGGTGTGATCTTTTGGGGGTGTTATGGAACCCTCTTTTGTCATATCACCAGAATTACTTTTTTGGTTCCTTCTCATTTGGGTAGACTAATTGAGAGGTCTGAAACTCTTGTCCGATGGGGCGATCCTTTGATTTGGCACTCTCCTCCTTCCCCAAGGGGGATTGTTGGGGCTTCCTGAAGCTGGACTGCAGTGATTGTTATTGCTCTTCTGAGTCTAGCCACCTGGTGGGGCTACCAGGCTCCAAGCTAGTGCTGGGGGATGTCTGCAAAGAATCCAGTGATGTAATCCATCTTTAGGTCTCCCAGCCATGGATACCAGCACCTGCTCTGGGAGAGGTGGCAGAGAAGTAAAGTAGACTCTGTAAGAGTCCTTGGTTGTAGGTATGTTTAGTGTGCTAGCTTTCTTGAATGCTGGTTATGCTAGCAATGAAGTTGTCACTTGGACACCCTCAGGACCTCTGGTTAGCCAGGATGTTGCAGACAGTGGAATTAGGTATTGTCTTCTCCTTCTTGGGATCAGGGTTTATTCTGTCCTGGGTTGCTGTAATGGCCTGAGTTTGTTGGCCTCCAGCCAGGAAGTGGCACTTTCAGGACAGCGTCAGCTTTGGTACTAGTAGGTGGCTCCAAGCCTTGTGCTGAGATGGCCAGGGTAAGTATTTTGGTTTCTCCAGTGATGGGTGGGGCCATAAAGTTCCCAAGAGTTTCTGTGTTTGTGTTTGGCTACGAGGGTGGGTAGGGAAATACTATCAGATGGGTTTGGTTTAGGTGGGTCTGGGCTCAGACTCTCCTTCGGTGGGGCTTGCCACAGCCACTGTAGGGGGCAGGTGGTGGTTCTCAGGCCAATGGTATTATGTTCCAGAGGGGATCTTCACTGCCTCTACTGTGTTATATAGTTTGCCAGGGAAGTGGCAGATAGTCAGTAGCGAGAGGCTTCACCCAGCTTTCAGGCAGTTGGCGAAGCCAGTCTCACTCCTGTAATGCCCTGCTCAAACCTTGCCACAGGCCGTGAGCTACCCTGCTACGGCTTTTGGACCTCACCCCTCCCCATCTGCCCACTGGGTCGGTGGGGGCTCATGTGTTCTGCCCTCGCTTACTCACTTGTATCCACAGCAGCTCCTGCTTGTCCTCCAGACTCTAAGAAAATTTGTGCCCGGTTGAAACCACTACGAATTTCAGTTGAGAGCTTCCTTTGCCCCATGACCCCTCCCCAGTTCATCTAGCTGCCTTCCCTGAGGGACCCTGTGAGATGTAGTCACAGATGGCTTCCTAGGGCTCAAGCTGGAGACTGAGATTGCTTTCAAGGCACTTCCCACTGCTACTTGTACTTTTATATTTCGCATGACTTCCTAAACCCATTTCAGCCCTAGGGAAGGTTAAATCCTTCTCCTGTCATCTGGATTTTCAGATTCCCCAGTAGGGATGTGTGTTCCGAGGTAGGTTTTCCCCCCTCACACTTTGAGAACTCAGTTTTTTACCTGCTTTGAGGAATTTGTAGTGGCGTGCCCACTTCTTTCAAAGGATCTGTGAACTCTTTCAGTTTTGCCAGTACGTTCCCATGGTGGTTCTTGAAGCAAAAGATCACAGTGTGAGTCTCTTCACGTTGTTTTGTCCATGCATATGGGAGCTACATGTTAGCCCTGTCTCCTATCCACCATCTTCCAACTAGTGCATTTCTTTCCATTGCTTTTCTTCCTTAGTAGCTTTGCTAAAGGTTTTGTTAAACATGTGTTTCTTAGGTCAACATTAGTGATTTTTCTAAGTGGAAAATAATTACCACTATTTCCACTTAGAAGACAGACCGTTACAGAATAATACACTGATATTTCTGAATATCATGGACATCTTTTTTTAAATTGTAATAGAGTGAGAATTCTCTTAGAATAGATATTGGTTTACAGTATGGGCCAGGACTGTGAATGGTTATCTCCATTTAAAGCCTACTGTAAAAGTTCAGTGTTAGGCTGGGCGTCGTGGCTCACGTCTCTCTCTAATCCCAGCACTTGAGAGGCCAAGGCAGGCGGATCGCTTGAGCCCAGGAATTTGAAACCAGCCTGGGCAACATAGGGATACCCTGTCTCTCCAAAAACTACAAAAAAATCAGCCAGGCATGGTGGCACATGCCTGCATTCCCAGCTACTCAGGAGGCTGAGGTGAAAGGATGGCTTGAGCCCAGGAGGCAGAGCTTGCAGTGAGCCAGGATTATACCACTACACTCCAGCCTGGGCAATAAAGCAAGACTTTGTCACACACACACACACACACACACACACACACACACACACAAATCAATTTTATATTGGTATCTTGTACATACATGTGCTGATTATTGTGTCTTATGTCACATTTCTCTCTTCCCTGCCCCACAACCCTACAAAAAACAAAAAAAGCTAGAACTAGTTATCATTATGTCTTTTTCAGAAAACTAGCTGATGGAAGAATGTTCAAAATATACCTGTCACAGTAATTTAGGATCTTCACTTAGTGATCTTTTTACTTTCGGATTTGGGGGTTTTACTCAATGTTAGAACCGTGTGTAGGAAAGAACAGTTTGTAAAATAAATGACTTATATTGATGTTATTTAAATATAACTTGTTCTTCTCTATTACATAAAATTATGTCCATGTTAGGAAGGGATTAAAAAATCAGTATTTTTTCCCCCAGGAGAAAATGTGCCTCAGCTGGGTCTACAAAGGGCTGAAAGGATGTCAGAGTGTGAGAGCTCTTAAAGACTATCCTGATGTTGTTAGTAAATTGCTGTCTACAAGAGAGATGCACATACGGCTAGAATTTTTTAACCTGTGACTGACACTATTGGTGAAGTTAAATGCAGGCTGTCTGTAATCTTGTAGGTATTGACCCCTGTGATTCAACTCATGTAATTGCTGTTAGCATGTGTCAGCAATTCTTTTTCTTTTCCTTTCTTTTTGAAATGGTGTCACTCTGTTACCTAGGCTGGCCTCGAACTCTTGGGCTCAACCATTCCTCCCACCTCAGCCTCCCAAGCAGCTGGGACTATAGGCATGTGCCACCATACCTGGCTTGTCGGCAATTGTTGACAATTGATAAAAACTTTTATGTCGTAGAAACAGTATTTCTCTTCCCACAGAAATCTTTTGGATTTCAACAAAATTGAAGCCTATTGGTACAAGATAAACCACAGAAAGTACAACCTACCTTTATAATGTATTTGTAATATATATATAGCACTTTGGGCTTAATGAGATATTGAATATAATATATTTGTGTCTTTAACACAATGCCTGGTAAGCTAGAACATGTTAGAGAGAAACAGATACTCACTAAAGTTAAGCCAAAAAAAGGTACTTATTCTAAGGATATTAGGTTGTTTCCTGGACCCCAAGGGCAGGCAGGCATCAGGGCCACTATTCATGGTTGTGTGGGTTAGCCTCTGCACAACTTTAAGCAGTAGTACAGCCAGGCCTTAGAAACAATCTAGAATGAGAAACTAAACCACTGTTAGGCTAGTCCCTCTGTTTCCCCTCTGCTCCTGGCTGTTTGTGTGCTTTATTCTTCACTCTGGAGACTGGCACTCTCCATTTCCCAGTCCCTGAATACACACACAAGACAGCTCAGCTACAGTATGTTTATTTGATTCAAGGAAGCTCTGAGTCTGAATTTCAAACATCCAGGAAGGAAATCTGGTCCTGCTTGGGTCTAGTGTGTACCCCTGGACTATCTAATGAGGCAGCACAATGGAACCATGTTATATAAGCCTGGCTGTTCCTACTATTACCATATATGGAATTAGAAGGTTGCAGAAATAGTCCCAAAGCTGGGGAAGGGCTTGGCAAACATTGGTGTATATTTTACTTGAGCATATAGTAAATATTTAATAAGCATTGTTAATTTTATTTCCTCTTTTTCTTACAAAGTATTATGCCACAAAGTACAGGTTTCAAGAACGTATTTTAGCAAATAGATATTAATAGGTCTTGTAAATTCCATACATATTTATTGCAAGATAACATAGGACCTTTATTAGATAATCAGAATATGTAGGATTTTATGATATGTTACATGAAATGCTGCTGCTTTTTCTTAGTAAAACATGTTCTAACTAGGGTAGGAGTTTTCTGTTAAATCTCACTTGATATCATCAGGATGGTTTTAATTTCTTTTTTTCTTTCTTTTTCTTTTTTTTTTTTGAGATGGGGTTTCACTCTGTTGTCCAGGCTGGAGTACAGTGGTGGGAGTACAGTGGTGTGATCATAACTCACTGCAGCCTCAGACTCCTCCTAGACTCAAGCTATCCCCCCACCTCAGCTTCCCAAGTAGCTGGGACTTCAGGCACATGCCACCACACCCAACTAAATTTTTGTGTGTGTGTGGAGACAAGGCCTTGCTATATTGGCCAGGCTGGTCTCGAACCACGCCCCTCCGACCTCAGCTTCCTAAAGCTCTGACATTAAACCATGAACAGCCTTAATTTCTTGATGTTCCTCCATCTCTTTGCTCTAACAATGCTACTGTGGCCCAGAATGATAGCCTCTCTCAAGTCATCCCACGTGTCCCACCCCAACTCCTAGACTGTTTGTTCAAATTTTTCTCATGCTTTAAGACATAACCTAAATGTCATACCCTTACAGGAAGGCTTTCCCAGACCACTCACCCAGAGGCAGTGTTTGCCTCTCCTGAATTCCTATTGTACCTTATCCATACATGTCTCGTGGCACGATAAGCTTTAGAGTATAGCTTAGATACTTTCTAAAATCTTGGTAACCAATATTTAGATATTGGTCTCAAAAGAGATAGGGTCTTTGTGATCTGAACAGCCTCAGGACCTTGGAGTTTATATGGGTTACATCACCACAGATTCGGACTTGCAGGGTTTGGCCTGAAACTTCCAGACAAATTCCATGGATGTAACCAGATGACTATTCAAAGGGGAGAAGTGCCATTACCCCATTTATTACCTCCCTCGTCACAGGAATCTTGACTGTGAGGGATCAGGTTTCTTTGTTTTCTGAAAGAAACACAGAAAGCAAACTTTTACCAGCTATAAAGATTTTGAGTGAGAAGTTCTATAGATGTTAACTTTTCCTTAATTGTAGCTTATCTTTTGGAATAGAGGAGCACCCAGATTTTTATAGAACTTAGAAACAGCCAGTTGGCTTCCCGTAAGAAAGGAAAAGCTATTACTGATCATTGTTGGAATTGATCAAGGGTCTCTTCCATAATCTGTATTTGTAATAATATCACAGATACTTTATACGTTCACCCCCTTTGCTCTTTTTAAATAAAGATATTCTGATCAGCAGTTTAAAGGACAGTATTATATTGTTCCGTGTTCATTTTTTCTTCCCTCTATTTTTATTTGGATAAATGGCTGTAAGAAATAGAATTTTTTCTTCCTGCTATTCCTTTTCCCCCTTCCTTCTTTCGTTTATATCTAAATATGATATTTCTTTAGTCTCCTGCATAGAGGGAACTTTTCGATGGGATGAAAGTTACAACTTTCTGAAAAAGTAGATATCTACTATGATCGGTGTAATTTCTGCTTTTTGGAAATAATTATTTCTAGTGGGTTTGAATGGGTTGTTTTCCGCTTATTAAATATTGACATTTAAGTCACCATCTTTGTCTCTTCTAATAAAACAGATTTTTAAAAATCAAATAATTGTAAAATTGTTTTAGTTTTGGAATCTTGAACCTATAAAAATAATCTTTGAATACTATAACACAGTCTGAAAATTCTAATGTCTTGCATTGATGTCCATTTCATAATATGTTTGCCTTGTTTCCACAGCCAGATCATTTATTCACAGCAGACTGGTTTTTTAAAAAATTTCCTTTTGCAGTCCCATTGTTTACTAGTAGTGCTAAGTTGTACTAATAACAGTAATAATAAGTACTGAGCCTTTTCATAACCTCCCCATCTGAGATAGGTATTATTCCATTTCATAAATGAAGTTCAGAGAGGTTAACATTTGCCTAAAGTCATAGGTAAGCATTCTTATAGACATCATGATATCTTACCCTGAGTATTTCAGTTTGAAGCTTCTGAAAATAAAAACATTTTACATACCCACAATAACAATTACAAGACAAAAAAGCTAATAATTCCCTAATTTCACCTCATTTTCAGCCATTTTAAAATGTCCTATAAATGTTTTTGTACTAAAAAAAAAAAAAAAACTAGGATATGATCAGGATTCATATGTTACCTGCTGGGGCGCAGTGGCTCACACCTGTTATCCCGGCACATTGGGAAGCCAAGGCGGGTGGATCACTCAAGGTCAGGACTTCGAGACCAGCCTGGCCAACATGGTGAAACCCCATCTCTACTAAAAATACAAAAAATTAGCCAGGCGTGGTGGCGTGTGCCTGTAACCCCAGCTACTTGGGAGGCTGAGGTAGGAGAATCACTTGAACTTAGGAGGCGGAGGTTGCAGTGAGCTAAGATCATGCCACTGCACTGCAGCCTGGCAATGAGACTCTCTGTCTTTAAAAAAAAAAAAAAAAAAAAGTTACCTTGAATTATTACATCTTGTGTTTTTTAAAATCTAAAATACATAATCCCTTTACCTTTTGGGAGGGGTGGGGTGTACTAATTGTTCTTATCTGATCATTCCTTCTGCATTTGTTAAATGGCTTCTTTTTAGCAGGAGTGGAGGTAAAGTAAAACTTCCCTTCAACTGGGTGCTAAATAATATGTGATGAATGAATAGATTCATTTACTAGCTAATCACGAAAGCAGTACTTACATATAAATTCTACAGTTAAAGTACAGTCAGCCCTCTGTATCCATGGATTTATATCCCCAGATTCAGTAAACTGTGGATTGAAACCCAACCGTGGATGGTGAAGGATCAGATTTTCTTTGTTTTCTGAAAGAGAACTAAAACTACTAAATTTGTAAATGGTGGCAAACTTTCACCATCTATAAAGATTTTGAGTGAAAACTTGTATAGATGTTAACTTTTTCTTAATTGTGGGTTATCTTTTGGAATAGGGAAGCACCCAGATTTACATCTCAGGATTCAGCCAACTATGGACTGAAACCCAGTAGCTGTGGATTAGGACTGTGAGGACTGTGATGGATACAGAGGGCTGATTGTACTGCCTCATTTTGTATAAGGCCTCATTATATGCCTCATTGCATATGTATCTGAACATACACCGATTTTGTTATCCTCGAGTGGGGTCCTGGAACCCTTGTGGATATGGAGGGCCGACTGTTAAAGCTATGTTGAAAGAAAAGAAACTTTCAAGAAAAAGGCTGTTCAAGACAGAATGTAATGATGCCCAGCTTTGCAGTAAACAATATGTAGTCGCAATATCATAAACATTATATGCTGATTTTTAGTTTTGGAACCAATCAACCTTGTAGCTTCACTATAGTTACAAAAGGAATGTAATAGTTGTCAACTTTGATAGTAGAGTTTAGAAGGTAGAAGTATAAGGAGGAGAGAAGGAGGGAAGAATATAAAGTCCTGATATCAAATAGATATTGTCTGTAGTTGATAAATAAGAAATATAGGGGTATAACTGTATTGATGATAGTTACAAAGAAGTTATGTAGAAGAACTAAAAACAGTGCTGTAATTCCTATAATCTGGGGGAAAGATGAGTAGCCTCCTTGTCTGTAATAGTAGGAAGTCAACTTTTTTCTAAAAGTTGGTATATTATATTTAGACAACATTGTCTAAAATTTGGTATATTAAGAAATGACTATGTATGCATATTATCTAGAGAAAAAAGGTAACCCCCAAAACGACTAAAATCAAAGAGTTTAAAAGCAATTGCTATGGTGTGAGGATGGGGTAACAGGGACTTGAGGAGACAGGACTATTGCTCTTACAATATTTTTCTATATTTGATTTTTTAACCACATGCAAATATTTGATAATTACAAGTTCTGATTCTTTTTAATAGCAATAAAAACTTGAGTTACATTTTTTTTCCTTCAGACACACTGTTCTTGCTTCTTATATCTGGTTTCATTCTGTATATACAGCCCAGTAATTCCAGTTATGTGTAGGTCAGAGTCAGTATGCATTTGATTGACATAAGCTGAATGAAAAAAACCATATATATTGCGTTTCTTCCTTATTAACTTAAGGGTCATCTAAATTCATACCAAGTTGTCTTTTATTAAATTAGGTAAATTGGAAAACTAAAGGTTATCTGAATTAGTGATTTGCATATTTAAGCATCTTAGGACAAAAATTGGCATATTTAAGGTTTTGTTTTTGCTTTACTTTTAGTAGCTTTATTTTGAGGTGTAATTTAAACAATAAAATTTACTAAGAGTACAGTGAATTTTCGTAATTGTATACAATCATGTAACCTATAGCTTAGTCAAGATAGAGAATGATTTTATCACCTCATCCATTACAGATGTTCCTCAACTTACATTGGGGTTACATCCAGATAAACCCATTGTTGTAAATTGAAAATAGTGTGTTTTTTACTTAACAATATTTTCAACTTATGGGCTTATCCGGATGTATCCCCCGTAATAAATTGAGGAGCACATGAAAGTGTATTGCTTTCCCACGTCATAAAGTCAAAAAATCGTAAGTCTAACCCTCGTAAGTCAGGGACCATCTGCTACTTGTGTTAGAGTTCACCTCATCATTTGACCAGTTCTTGGCTCTTACCAATGATGCTCTGTGAATATTGGCATGCAAGTCTGTGTGTGGACATGTTTTCATTTCTCTTTGGTAAATATCTAAAAGTAGGATTGCTGGGTCATATGGTGAGTGTATGTTTAACTTGAAAACGCCAAACTGCTTTCCAAAGTAGCTGTACCATTTTATATTCCCACCAGCAACATTGGAGAGTTTCAGTTGCTTCACATCCTCAGCAACACTTGGTATTGTCCACCTTTAATTTAGTCATTCTAGTAGGTATGTAATATCTCATGGTTTGAATTTGTATTTTCCTAATGAGTAATTGAACATCTTTTAATATGCTTGTTGGCCATTCGTGTATCTTCTTTTGTGAAGTATCTATTCAAATATTTTGCCCACTTTTTATTGGGCTTTTTCTTATTTAGTTGTAAGAGTTATATATTCATGGATCAAGGTCCTTTCTCAGATGAATGTTTTTCAAATATTTTCTCCTAATCTGTGGCTTATCATTTCATTTTCTTAACTGTCTTTCAGAGAGCAAAAGTCATTAATTTTATGAAATCCATTTTATAACTTTTTTCTTATATAGATTTATACTGTTTGTGTCCTGTTTAAGAAATCTTTGCCCAACTCAATGTCATAAAGATTTTCTCCTGTATTTTCATCTATAAATTTAATAGTTGGCTGGGCGCAGTGGCTCAAGCCTGTAACCCCAGCACTTTGGGAGGCTGAGACGGGCAGATCACGAGGTCAGGAGATCGAGACCATCCTGGCTAACACGGTGAAACCCCGTCTCTACTAAAAAATATACAAAAAACTAGCTGGGCGAGGTGGCAGGTGCCTGTAGTCCCAGCTACTCGGGAGGCTGAGGCAGGAGAATAGTGTAAACCCGGGAGGCGGAGCTTGCAGTCAGCTGAAATCCGGCCACTGCACTCCAGCCTGGGCGACAGAGCGAGACTTCGTCTCAAAAAAAAAAAAAAAATTTAATCGTTTTAGTCCTTAAGTTTAGGTTCATTTTCCTTTTCTCATAAATTTTTATATAGTGTGTGAGTTGAGGTTCACTTTTTTCCCTATTCAGACATCCACTTGTCTCATACCTTTTTCCCTATTTATTAATCTAGCACCTGTGTCAAACATAAATTGACCATATAAGTGTTGTTCTGTTTGTGGACTATCATTCCATTATTTCATGTGTCTGTCATTAGACCAATACCACGCTGTCTTGATTTATCTAACATATAGCAAGCCTTGAAATCAGGTAGTGTAAGACCTCCAACCTTGTTATATTTAAGGAGTGTTTTGGCTGTTCTTGGTCCATTTCTTCTCTAAATGCCTGCAAGGATTTTGACTGGGATTGTTTTGAATCTGTAGATAAATTTGGGAAGAACTGGCATATTTACAATAATCAATCTTATATATGAACCATGGTATCTTCTCCATTTATTTAAGTCTTCTTTAATTTCCCTTAAAATTCTCATGATAATGCAGTATATTGTAATTTGCAGCATATAGGTCTTAGACATCTTTCACTAAACTTAATCTTAAATATTTTTAATACTATTGTAATAGATTGGGGTTTTTTTAATTTTTCTATTTATAATTCCATATATTCTATAATTTATAATTGTAATTGTAATAATTTTCTGATATATAGACACTCATTTGACTTTCGAATATTGACCTTGTAGTCTGTGACTTAATTTCACTTAATAGCTCTAATAGTTGTTTTGTAGATATCTTGGAATTTTCTATGTATAGGATCATAGTATCTGCAAATAAAGACAGTTTTTTCCTGCCTTCCGATCTTTACACTTTCCTTTTTTTTTTCATTACACTGATTTTAACTTCTAGTACAGTGTTGAAGTGGTAAGAGCAAAAATCCTTGCCTTGTTACGGATCTGAGTTAAAACAAAATCTTTCATCTTTGAGTTTTGTGTTATTTGTAGATTTTTGTAGATGTCTAATCAGGTTTAGGAAGTTCTCTTATACTTCTAGTTTGTTGAGGGCTTTTACCATTAATGAATATTGGATTTTGTTAATTGTTTTGCAGTTATTGAAATATGGCTTTCTCCATTGTTTTGTTAATATGATAAATTACATTGATTCACTTTGTTATGATTATTATCTTTTTTAATATATTGCTGGGTTGAATTTCCTAAAATTTTGTTAAATTTTGTATCTTTTTGAACATTAGAGAGATTAGTCTGTACTTCTATTTTCTTGTTTTATGTTTGCCTTGTTTTATTTTTTTCTTTCAGAATTCACCAATGAAGCAACCTAGTTCCCAACTGGGAGAGGGAGGTTTTTGTGTGTTGTGAAGCAAGGCTTATAATTATGAATTTAATCTATATAATTGATATAATCATGTATACTTGAAAAGAATGTAGTTTGCCATAGTTGAGTGTAATGTTCTATAAGTGTCAGTTAAATCAAGGTTGATGATGTTGAGGTTGCCTGTGCCTCCACTTATTTTTTCTGGTTATATTGGTTGCTGAGAGAGGGATGAAGAAAGCAAGTTATACCTCTAGCAGCAGCTTTAGTAAAGTTACATTGCAAAGAGATAACGCTTGTAAGGATAGGAGGAATTTGTTACCATGTTTTATGGTCTACCACTAAGTTCATTTTACTGTTCTCTGTACTTTTGTATATATTAGAAATTTTCTGTAATAAAATCTTAAAAACCAAACCCTCTCAGGTGATATATTCCAGGGAATGCATGTTGAAGCCACAGCATGCTTCACTGTATACAGGAAAAATATTTAGGATTTCTATTTATATTTTTTTTTACATTGTCATTTTAAAAGTTCTATTTTGGCATATGTTTTGTAGGGCAAGGCATATCCAATAGTCATAAATAATTTTAAAATATAAATGCATACATATGGGAGAGAATTATATATTATATGTTATTTTACTATTCTGGTTTTAAAATAGTAGTTTTACCCTCATGGAAAATCAGTTTTATTCCAAAAGTTATGTATCATTGGATGGTCTTGAACCTTATCTTAAATTATGTTTTTATGCAATACTTATTTTTAAATGCTTTGTTCTGTCAGGTTTTTAATTAAGAGGTGTTTTTATATTCTGAAACTCCTGAATCATGTCAGAACTTAAATTAAGGTGATAATTTTCATTTCAGGGAATGCTGAAATTACAATCTAAAATTAGGTCAGTGGTGTGCAGGCTTAAAAGGAAACAAAAACCAGCTTTTAACAAACAAGAAGTAAAAGAAACAGTGTCTTAATGTTCTGTTCCCTATATATACTTGAAATTAAGAGTATTTACTAATAATGAGTAAAAATTGGGGAGAAAGTGAGGTAATGTAATATTGGCCCTAATTATTCCTACTGAAAACCCTATCTTTTTTTTTTTTTTTTTTTTCATCTAGAATGTTTACTTCAGGTATCATTTGAATTAAGAAAACCAAAGGGAAAGCTATGATTTATAGATAGAAAATAAATTAAGAAACTAAATTACATTAATACCTTACACTAGCCTCAATTCACTTCCTAACCCTACCCCCTGAATCTCCATTGTACTTTTAAAAGAGTAAATCACAAACACATTCCAAATGCAGGTGTTAATTTTTAAACTTTACAGTACTCAGACTTACACTGTTTAGGTTTTGTACCCATTTGCTATCATTAGCTTCCTGCAGTTAGAAAAACTTACATTCCAAATTTCAGCTTTGGCAATCTGTATATTAGGAATGTATTTATTTTCCTGGATTTGAGAGAATATGTTCTTAAAGGTTTTGTTAAAAGCCTTAGTCGTGTACAGCACTTTACATTGTAAGGTGATTAATTGCTGTGTCATAAGGCAGGGATTGGACAAATGTCTTGGGAGATTTAAACACAAATTACATGTTTTGGAGGGGCTTTGTGTTTTGTAAACTTTTAGGTAATTCAGAATTTGACCACCTATCCCATTTCTTGAGCACAGTATGATTAAGATTTTCCTTAAAATAACAACTTTACAAAATTTGTTAACACCCAAATTAAAGAACAACTTCCAGTGAGGGTTCTTTTACCAGCCAGTATCATTAGGTAGGAAAATTGAATTTCTGTCCAAGTGGGATTTATATATTAAAGCAATACAGCCAGTGATATATTTGGATGTTAGGGTATTTGGCAAAGTCCCTCATGAGATATCCTTGAAGAACAGGACTTAAGAAATGTGGACTGCAGAATAATACAATTAGACTGATTTGTAATTGAGCGCCATAAACACTAATTGAATTCTTGTCATCAGCTGGGATGTAGCACGCTGCCTGTTTTTTTTTTTAAATCAGTTGTTTGAATGAGGACAGATAGTATGATGATGATGACGTTAATTCGCAGATGATGTTAATCTGGTATCCACATTCCTGAAAACTGGATAGCAGGTTTATTTAGAAAACAAAATGATCTTGATGGGTTAGAACAGGACATCTCATTAACAATGTAACTTTTTTAAAAAAATTAAAGATGGGGTCTCACTGTGTTGCCCAGGTTGGTCTTGAACTCCTGGGCTCATATGGTCCTCCCACCTGAGCCCTCCTGAGTAGCTGGGATTACAGGTGTGCACCACCATCCCCACCACATGATAACTCCTTTTTTTTTTTTTTCTGAGGTGGAGTCTCGCTTTGTTATCCAGGCTGGAGTGCAGTGGTGCAATCTCGGCTCACTCCAACCTCCGCCTCCTGGGTTCATGCCATTCTCCTGCCTCAGCCTCCCAAGTAGCTGGGACTACAGACACTGCCACCACACCTGACTAATTTTTTGTATTTTTAGTAGAGACAGGGTTTCAATCTCAATCTCCTGATTGATGTTAGCCGGGATGGTCTCAATCTCCTGACCTCGTGATCTGCCCACCTCAGCTTCCCAAGTCCTGGGATTACCTGCATGAACCACCACGCCCGGCCGATAACTCTTATTAAATTATAAATGTAAACTCTTTTCCTTTGCCTCTTCCCAAAAAAGAAACTTTAAGAATACACTGGCCAGGGGTGGTGGCTCACGCCTTTAATCCTGGCACTTTGGGAGGCTGAGCTGGGCGGATCACTTGAGCCCAGGAGTTTTGAGACCAGCGTGGGCAACAATGGCAAAACCCCATCTCTACACAAAAAATACAAAAATTTGCCGGGCGTAGTTGTGCACAACTGTAGTCCCAGCTGCTTGGGAGGCTGAGGTGAGAGAATCGCTTGCGCCTTGGAGGTGGAGGTTGCAGTGAGCCAGGGTTGTGCCACTGCATTCCAGCCTAGGTGAGAGAGTGAGACCCTGTCTCAAAAAAAAAGAAAGAAAAAAAGAAAAGGATACAGCATAAAAAATGGATTTTCCAAAGCACATATAATGAATGGCATAGATCATTTTCATTATATTTGAAAAAAGCAAGATTCAGAATTATATTCATGATTCATGTCTCAGTTTTATTGAGACAAGTCTCAATTTTGTGTTAAATATATATTAGAAAATATATAGAATAGTTCTAGATTGTATAATTAGGAATGGTTTTCTTTTTATTTTGCCTTTCTGTTTATTTCCCAATTTTCTACAACGAGCATGGAGCAAGGAGTAATAAAACACATTGAAGATAAAGTGTTTAATTTTTTTTATATGATTTAAATGTGTAGTCTAAGGATAGTTAATTTATATTGTTACAGTAAAGATTTTCTCCTTTATTTGTCTTTAATAATAGTCACCATGATACAAAAGTCAGCATCCAGCCATGGTGCTCTCTGCACAGAACAGTCTGTTACCGTTTTCTTCCTCTATTACCAGGAATCCATTGAATCCGTTTTCGTTTTTTCCCCTTTATCAAAGGTTGAGTTAATAAAAGGGAATTTACAAAGTGTTGGACTTACACTTCGTCTCGTCCAGTCAACTGATGGGTATGCTGGGCATGTCATCATTGAAACTGTGGCTCCAAACTCACCTGCTGCAATTGCAGATCTTCAGCGGGGAGATCGACTTATCGCCATTGGAGGTAATTATGCTAATATGCATTATACTTTACCTTTACAGATAAACTGCAAAGTAGGTGTGAGGTTTTTCCTCCCTTCCTTTTTCCTTGTTTCTATAATATGCATATATTACTTTTATAATGAAATAAAGTAATAAACTTTATTATAAACATTCGAAGGAGGCCTTCAAAATACATTTAAAACATACATGCCATTTTAGTTCTAACTTATAAATCTTTAAAATACTTTATTTAGACCACTTTTATATAACCACTCTATTCCTTCCCTTCCCACCTTCTACTACTCTATTTATTTTTTCTTGAATGTGAAAGTAAGGACAAATAAACAGTTAGGTTATCTTTCTGTATGACTACCACCATTGCTACTCTGAACCTAAAATTGGTCATATTAGCACTACTGCCCCCATCACTTAGCACTAGATAATGAGCAGCAGAGGAACTAACATTCCTTTTCCAGGAGGGCACATCTGAACTGTCCTGTGACCCTGTGTCATCTGAATGGCCAGCCATTTGTTAATATGTTGTTGCTCAGAATTCAGCCCAAATCACTGGTGGAAAAATGTGTCACTTACATGCCTTCCTATCACTTGGATTGTTAACAGTAAAAACTCTCTGAAGTTAGCAGATTATTTGTTTGTATATAAATGCCTAAGCAGTAGGACTCACTGTGCACAGCAGTGGAGGGAAGGTCCAAGCCTTTTCAACCTTTGTAGTACCTGTCCCATCTATTCTAGGCTTGTTGAGAGATTTCTTGAACATATGGTTGGTCACAGTTGATCTTCTCAGGGCAGTGTGATATTTTTTTTCACAGCTTAGACAATAAATAAGTTAGAACAGTTCCCAAATCAAGGTGCAGTTGTCCTTGGTTACATGTCAAAGAAACTCTGCCTTTGATTCAAATCCATCTTGACAATAAAATAATGAAAATTATTTAGTTGCATACCTGGGAGCCCAATTAAGTTACCATTTTCACATGGAATCTCTCTGATCATGGCATAAGCAGTGCTTCTCAAACTTTCCCATGTATGCCAGTCACCCAGACCTGATGTTAAAATGTGCATTCTGAATCAGGAGACCTGTAGTGGGGCCCAAGATTCTGCATTTCTCACAAACTCCTCCCAAATGATGATGCTCATGCATAAACACTTAGGGAGGCATAAAATAGACATCATTCATTATATTAATATTTAATATTTTGGTTTTACCTACAGGATAGAATTAATTTTTTTGGTCTTTTTTGGGGGTTGTGTTTCAATTACACAAGTAGTAAATACCTGTTATCAAAAATAAATTAACCTAAGCGATATAAATGTATACAGAATGAAAAAGCAAAAGTCATCCCTTGACATCTAACATTTGTTAATAATGATAACAATAGGCCGGGCTCGGTGGCTCACGCCTGTAATCCCAGCACTTTGAGAGGCTGAGGCGGGCGGATCACCTGAGGTCAGGAGTTCAAGACCAGCCTGGCCAACATGGTGAAACCTGTCTCTACTGAAAATACAAAAATTAGCTGGGTGTGGTGGTGGGTGCCTGTAATCCCAGCTACTCAGGAGGCTGAGGCAGGAGAATTGCTTGAACCTGGAAGGCAGAGGTTACAGTGAGCTGAGATCATACCATTGCAGCACTCCAGCCTGGGCAACAAGAGTGAAACTCCATCTCAAATAATAATAATTATTATTATTATTAAGATGAAGGGCAGATACAATACACATTTTTTTTTTTGAAACCTTGAGACATAACAGAAAAACTTTTGTATGTCTCTTGTTTTTTGTTTTTTTCTGTACATAAATATATGCCTTTCCCAGTTTTTGTTTAGGAAACAAAAATTTCTAAACTGCATTTTTGTAATAGTCTTTATTTCTTTCAGCGTGTTGTAAACTTTGCCCATGTCAACAGATATTTTTCAAAACATTTTTATATAGCTTTGATTCATTTATATGGGTATATAATTGGTGATAATTGAAATAAGATTGGCAGAATATTATATTTGAAACTCAAAATGGAATTCATTTTACTGTTTCCTCAACTTTTGAGTATGTTTGAAATATTCCAAAAGAAAAATCCAGACTTGAATGGTGTATTCCTGAGAGAGAGTTACAATGGCCATCTCCACAAAACACCTGATGACCGAGGAATAGATGAGACGAGGGCAGATTTTTAGTCATAAAAAGTGAGTTCAGATTGAGTTGAAGTTTTTGCCTACTGTAGATCATTAGATGGACTCATTTTTCATTTATGCATATGTCAAACTATAATTTTGCTGAGACATAGTGTGGTTAGAAGGACATAGTAGAACTTAACACTAGATAAATAATGAAGCACCATATTAGAAAGCTCTGAATTTCCATGTGATAAGTTTGTAGGCTAAAGGGGCAAAAGCTTTAGGAAAATTTGGTAGCAATATGTTTGTTGTTTAAAGTAGGGAAGGTCTGAGTGAGAGATTGCAGTAAAGGGCTGTTTATTGCTAAAGTGAAGGCCAGTTATCAGGAGGATCTGAACAGGGAAGGAAAATGGGCTGAAATCACAAGTTTGAGTTGACAGCTGAATGTTTCTAGGGAGTCAGCTATCCCTAGGATTCAGATTAAGTTAACTGGGAGTGGCAAGTTGATTGATAGTAGTGAGGACAGAGAGACAGTCAAAGAAAGGTTTTAGCTCTGCTGAAAATTTAGTCCCAAAGGAACGTCCAGGTGGTGAAGTCCAGTAGTTGGGAATGTAGAACTAGAGTGAAGAAGGGAAACCAAAGAAAAAGTTGATAGTTTTTGAAACTACTGGAGTAGCTGTAATTTACCAGGGGGAAAGCTAAAAAGGGTGAGAGAACTAGTGCCAAACTTTGGTAACAGTTGCATATAAGGTGCACGTGGTATAGGTGGAGAAAAAGAAACTAGAGGAGAGATGATCAGAACCAATTGTGTAAAGTGTTGTGGAAACAAAGAAAAAGAAAAATTTTAAAGAAAAAGCAGGAAGGAAGAAAAAGTATAAGGATAATTGATGGAGCAAAGTCAGGAAGGAGATAGGATTGGATCCAAAGTAAGTATACAAATAGACGGATACTTTCTCCTCTGAAGATGATACTAAAAATGATTGGTAGGGAAAAAAGGTAGCTTCATATTGATCTTTTTGGCAAATAAGGTGATATCATCAGAGTAAAAGAGAGTAGGGAGAGTAGACTCTAGGGAAACAGGAAAGGTTTGCAGCTGATATTTGAGAGACTTAGTTGTTTAGAGACCAATCAAAAGAATGCTAAGCAGCCCTGAACACCTTGCCAAAGATGGATGGCTAACTTCATGCAGATCCAGGTGGCAAGCTCAAGAGCAGGAAAGGGCAATAGTGGGGCTAGTAAAGCTAGGGATCAAAAAACACGAGGACAAGACAATAAAATATTGGTAAGAATATCATTGTAATCTTGAGACATAGGGTTGGATAGAAGAGCAAGTGGTATCAGGAGACCAACAGGACCATGAGAAGAAAAGAGGAATGATTGGGCCGGGAAGTTGCCTAGAAGTAGTAAGCAGACAGGATTGTAAGAGGTGAAAAATAGGAGATTGTGATCAGAGAGTAATTGAAAATGAAAGATCTTTGATGTGGACAAGTTCCAAGTGATGACCGAGTCTAAAGGCTGATCTTCCCAGACAGCTAATGTAAGAGGACACAGGTTGAGGAACCCTGAAGTCAAGTTATGAGAAGGGGGTGGTATTACTTAGATTTATTTAGGATGGCCCTAAGATCTTTGGAAAACAAAGAGCCTTCTTATTCTTTCTCTAAGTTCTACATAAAGGGATAGCTTGGGCAAGTGCTGTTTTAGAGAGTGTGGGAAGAGTGATAGGAAACAAGTAGCACCTTTCAGTGCTAACACACCTAGAATATCTATAGAAGAATACACTAGAAGCTACTAAGGTCAGGGAAGGGACAGTATGTCTGGGAGATAGAAGTGGAAAGAATATTTTTTACTGTACATCTTTTTATACCTTTCGAATTTTAAACTACGTGTAACAATTAAAAAATTAGAAAAATCAAAACTTAACATAGATATTACAGATGCATATAGTAACCAACTTGTTTAACTTCAAAGCAGTTTATCCCTTGTTCTTTCTGGTTTTGAAAAAGATGAATGTGATGGATAGAGTTGATAAAAAGAATCTGTAAAAGTATGTTATTCAGAGTATAGTATTTTGCTACATTATTTTCAAGCACTGGTCTCTTAATTTGAATCATTCATCATATGTCTTGTAATCCCTGGAGTATTTTAGAATTTCCTTCAGTGGAATCACAGCTTTCCCTAAGTCTGATATAGCCATTAATAGAAGTCTTTAAATAGATCTCCCTCTGTTCACTTCTTCAGTTCAAACTGAGAGATGTCATCTAACCTATGAAGAGATAAAAAGCAATTAGGAATTAGCATCGTGGCACTCTTTTAGGGATCCTGTGTCATCATCTGGTTTGAAAAGATAAACATCTCCAGGATATCAGCACATTCAGGGTTTGAGAATTAGCACACCAATTCATCAAAAAGCCAAATAAGATATTGTTGAGGTTTTCCTATTACTCTTCTATTAGTTAAATAACCAGAGGTAATGGCAATTATATATATTTTATTAAATATATTTAACAAATGTAATTTCTATTGCAGTAATTTACATGTTTTCCCTTTTAAAATATTAAACCAGGTGTGAAAATTACATCAACACTGCAAGTATTGAAACTTATCAAGCAGGCTGGTGACCGAGTCCTGGTGTACTATGAAAGGCCTGTTGGCCAGAGTAATCAAGGTGCAGTGCTGCAAGATAACTTTGGCCAGTTGGAAGAAAACTTTTTGTCAAGCTCATGCCAATCAGGTTACGAAGAGGAAGCTGCCGGGTTGACAGTAGATACTGAAAGCAGAGAGCTGGATTCTGAATTTGAAGACTTGGCAAGTGATGTCAGAGCACAAAATGAGTTCAAAGATGAGGCACAATCATTAAGTCACAGTCCCAAACGTACTCCAACAACACTTTCTATTAAACCCCTTGGAGCTATATCACCAGTTTTAAACCGTAAATTAGCTGTAGGAAGTCACCCACTACCACCAAAAATTCAGTCCAAAGATGGAAATAAACCTCCACCCCTAAAAACTTCTGAGATAACAGACCCAGCACAAGTGTCAAAACCCACCCAAGGATCCACTTTCAAACCACCCGTGCCACCACGACCACAAGTGAAAGTTCCTTTGCCTTCCACTGATGCTCCAAATCAGGCAGAACCAGATGTTCTTGTTGAAAAGTCAGAGAAGGTGCCGCCGCCTCCTCTTGTAGATAAATCTGCTGAAAAGCAAGCAAAAAATGTGGATCCCATAGATGATGCAGCTGCATCTAAGCAATTTTTAGCAAAGCAAGAAGTGGCCAAAGATGTCACTTCAGAAACTTCCTGCCCTACTAAGGACAGTTCGGACGACCGTCAAACATGGGAATCATCAGAAATTCTTTATCGTAATAAGCTAGGAAAATGGACAAGAACCAGAGCATCCTGTTTGTTTGACATAGAAGCCTGTCACAGGTACCTAAACATTGCATTGTGGTGCAGGGATCCTTTTAAGTTGGGAGGTCTCATCTGTTTGGGGCATGTTAGTTTAAAACTTGAAGATGTGGCTTTAGGATGCCTAGCTACATCAAACATGGAATACCTTTCCAAATTGAGACTGGAAGCCCCCTCACCTAAGGCAATAGTCAGTAGAACTGCTCTGCGTAATCTGAGTATGCAAAAGGGATTCAATGACAAATTTTGCTATGGTGACATTACTATTCACTTCAAATATTTGAAAGAAGGAGAATCAGACCACCATGTAGTTACTAACGTAGAGAAAGAAAAAGAACCCCATTTGGTTGAAGAAGTTTCTGTTCTCCCTAAAGAGGAGCAATTTGTTGGACAGATGGGTTTAACAGAAAACAAACACAGTTTCCAGGATACTCAGTTCCAGAACCCAACATGGTGTGACTACTGTAAGAAAAAAGTTTGGACTAAAGCAGCTTCCCAGTGTATGTTTTGTGCTTATGTTTGCCATAAAAAATGTCAAGAAAAGTGTCTAGCTGAGACTTCTGTTTGTGGAGCAACTGATAGGCGAATAGACAGGACCCTGAAAAACCTTAGGCTTGAAGGACAGGAAACCCTCTTAGGCCTGCCTCCTCGTGTTGATGCTGAAGCTAGCAAGTCAGTCAATAAAACAACAGGTTTGACAAGGCATATTATCAATACTAGTTCTCGTTTATTAAATTTGCGTCAAGTCTCTAAAACTCGCCTTTCTGAACCAGGAACTGATCTCGTAGAACCTTCACCAAAACACACACCCAACACGTCAGACAACGAAGGCAGTGACACAGAGGTCTGTGGTCCAAACAGTCCTTCTAAACGGGGAAACAGCACAGGAATAAAGTTAGTGAGAAAAGAGGGTGGTCTGGATGACAGTGTTTTCATTGCAGTTAAAGAAATTGGTCGTGATCTGTACAGGGGCTTGCCTACAGAGGAAAGGATCCAGAAACTAGAGTTCATGTTGGATAAGCTACAGAATGAAATTGATCAGGAGTTGGAACACAATAATTCCCTCGTTAGAGAAGAAAAAGAGACAACTGATACAAGGAAAAAATCACTTCTTTCTGCTGCCTTAGCAAAATCAGGTGAAAGGCTACAAGCTCTAACACTTCTTATGATCCACTACAGAGCAGGCATTGAAGATATAGAAACTTTAGAAAGTCTGTCTTTAGACCAGCACTCCAAAAAAATAAGCAAGTACACAGATGATACAGAAGAAGACCTTGATAATGAAATAAGCCAACTAATAGACTCTCAGCCATTCAGCAGCATATCAGATGACTTATTTGGCCCATCCGAGTCTGTGTAGCAGACAGGTCTATTTAAACTTTCAAATGAACGGGGTAAAGTTGCATCTAAAGTACCACAGATACAACCATGTTTAAATCCTCTTATGCACTCTGGCCTGCTTCTCCAGTTACTTGCTTGTGTAAGAACAAAAATGAAAAAGGTTGTTTTCCAGTAAAAACATGACCAGCTTACTAATTGGTTGTTTTGGATTGCATTTATAGCTATGCTTTTTTGGGTTTATACTGGGAATTTATTTTTACTAATTTATTTTTAACTTTTCTAATTATGTAATTATATAAGCTAACTTTTCATGTTTATGTATGTATAGTGTCCCCTTGTGTTATTTTCCTTCCTCTTGGTTTTTGAATTAGTGTTAAATAGAATACTGTCTAGATTCTTAAAATATTTTCATTTCCATCATAGTTATAACAAATTTGCTGCATGCCCAAATTGACAACAGCAATCATTGAGGGAACAGGTTTTTGAATCTTTCTTTTGTGTTAGGAAGTTTATCGTCTCTACTTGCTTGAGATTTTTGTTATATTGGGGGTTTGGGGGTGCTTTTTGTTTTGTTTTTGCCAAACATAACATGAAAGCAGATGCTGCAGCTTTAGTCTGTTATGCTGATTTAGTTAAAAAAAAAAAAAACTTTTTTACATATATTGCTTGCTTTCAATACTTCTGTGAAATTTTTTTCTAAAGCTTTTGTGCAGCTGTATGGTAAACATGGTGATTAATTTGAAGAGCTTACACTGAAAGACAATGTAATAGGAAATATCTGTAGAATGCAGTTGGTCAAGAATTTTGTAGAGGATAACAAGACTTAATTACTGAAAAACAGTAACATAGCATTTTGAAATATAATCTTTTAAAATATTGATGCTTTCCTTTTAAATGGAAATTTAAATTTTATGATTAAAAGTTTAAACATCTATGATAATTTTCCTTATCAGTTCTCCCATAGGAAATAAAGCATGTGAAAGGGTATTTAAAGTTTTGGAGGACTCTTTTTAAAATGACTGTGTTGATAACTAGTTTGGGCTGGTTTTGTTTTAGAAACATTTTAATGTAGGAGTATTCTGTGAAGGAAAGGAATCATGCAAAATATACTTATTGCTTTGGCATCTCACAGTTGTGAAGGAATGGTGATCATTCTGAATACTTCTGTAGTAAGTATTCATTAAGAAAAGAATGAGAAAAACAGACAGTATTCATACATAGGAATTGGGACCAGTTCTCTAAAAATGAAGATATACTCATACTGGGTCCATTTTATGGATTCCAGTAACACATGACTGAGGGAAAACAAGTAGGCTTGACTGCTGTTGGGGTACCTTAATAGTTTGGGTCTGTTATATATCTATAAAATAGACAAGTATATGTTTGTCCCTTGTGTAGGTAACTGCTATGATGATTGCTATATAGTGAAACTGACATGAGTTTAAAACTAGATGGAGCAGCTTTTATTGCTGTCAGGAAAAAGCATGGTGTAATATTAAGGATTGGGGCCCAGGTCTAGAGTCCAGGACTCCATAAAAGAGTTTAAGTTCAAGCCCTTCCATTAACGAACTGTGCAAACATAGGCAGTTACAAAAGGACTCCATCCCACAGTTTACCCATCTCTAAAATGGGAATAATAATACTTTCCCTCCCTCACGGTATTGTTGTGAGGAAAACAATAGCATAACTGCAAAAGTGCTTTGAACAGTAAAAAGATATACAAGTAAAAGGCATTATTTATATGAGTGAGAAAGACATTTTTGAGGATAGAAAAGTTATTCCACTTGAAAAATCAATAGCCAAGTCTCATGCCTTTTGTTACTTTAGGAAGTGAAAATTTCAGGTACTAAATACCTTTCTTAGCCAAGTTTATAACAAAAACATCCAGTATACTTCATTACTTATTTAAGCGTGATCTCTTTTTCTTTCTTTCTTTCTTTTTTTTTTTTTTTGAGATAGAGTCTCGCTGTCTCCCAGGCTGGAGTGCAGTGGCATGATCTCGGCTCACTGCAAGCTCCGCCTCCTGGATTCACGCCATTCTGCCTCAGCCTCCCGAGTGGCTGGGACTACAGTTGCGGCTAATTTTTTGTATTTTTAGTAGAGACGGGGTTTTACCGTGTTAGCCAGGATGGTCTCGATCTCCTGACCTCGTAATCCACCCACCTCGGCCTCCCAAAGTGCTGGGATTACAGGCGTGAGCCACTGCGCCCGGCCACATGATCTTATTTTAAAAGAACACTGCTATAGAAGAATTTACACACCAGATTCCCTGAAAGCTAAAGTATTGTTCTATAACTTACACTTGAAGCAGTCTGCTCAGTATGTAACCACAACTGATTTTATAAAAAATAACTTACCATTGATAACCTGGAAGGTGGACTACTTGTAAGTGGCTGGTGTTTACCGATTAAACCATGGAAGTTTTCATGATACCCAAGCATGTTGCTGAAACTGATGCATTTGAAAGAGCTGTTGAAATAATGCAGAACTTTGGTTTTATAAGAATCTACTCATGTTTTAAAAGTATTTAACTACGTAGACCACAATTTTAGAAAGCTCAGTAATGCTGCTAATGACGTTTGTAAACTATATCTGTAATGTAGTGCAATATTTTTATATTTCACTGGGAGAGGCAGTAGAGACATCATAGTTGTACTTTAGTGCCAGCGGGGGAACACTCCAAATAGCCTAGAGTATAGTAAGGTATAAAGCTTCAATGAAAAAAAGCTGTATTATATTACATTACTGATGTAATCTTGCTGCCATGCTATGTATCAATAGCTAAAAAATAATAATAAAGACTACCACAGAAAACAAGAATATCTTCATTTAATGACATCTTTAAAAAAGGTGATTGCTGCATCTCTATGGAATTATCTTATAGTATAATTTGGCCATGCAGAAAAGCATAACAAAGTCCACTTTGCCTAAACAAAATTGCTGTTTTGCAGACTGCCCCAAAACATTTTTTTACTATTGTTTCCTTATGGATTATCAAGTTTATGGGTTTTCTTTGGCTATGTATTAGTAATTAGACTTTAAACATTTTCTACGTTAGTGTTAGCTGAATGAATGGTTTAGACAAACTGAGCAACATTTTAGCATTATTAGCAATCATAATAGGCTATATTTCTTCATATCAAGCTTTACATTCAATATCAGAAGTACTTGAAATAAGTGGCTATTTTGTGATGCTGGGAGAAGAAAACACAACCTAAAAATTTTGAGGGGTACTATCAAGTTCTAAATGTATAGCTTAATTTTTTTAAAGCAATTTGGAAATATTTGGCTCTTACTAATAAGATAAATAATAAAATCTTAAGTTCCCTAAAAGTGAATAAATTTTAAATACCTACTTTTAAAAATATTCCTTAACTTCCAAATTGACATAACAGCTTTTCTTACCAAAAAAAAGGGAGAGGTTCCCCTAATTCCTTTTGGGCCATAGATCCCCTTTTAAGATCTGATTAAAGATGTGGACTTTCACCACAGGAAGATACCCATTGGCACACCGTTCAAAATGTATCAGATTTCAAGGGTTTTACGGAACTCCCCTGGGTTTATGTCAAATGGGTGGATATTACAGCTATTTTCATCAGGTATGGTTATTTGTTGACAACCAACAGGACAACAGTGTTTATAGATGCAAGGATAACTTACTGGTTTTTTTCCACATTGAATGTGTCTAGTTACATATCTCAATTTAAAATAAATTGTGGGAAGCCAAAAAAGTATGGTCTAGCTAACCCGGAGTGGCTTTTACCTGATTCCTACAAGCACAGAAGAATAGTTTTTAATTAAATATCCACAGTCAAAATGATACCTTATGTATTTTATTCCAACAACATTTGGTTTATAAAGGAATACAAACAGGCACAAAACATGATTCAGAAGATTTATTAAGTAAACTTGCTAAAATATGGACAGATGCACTTAGCAGTCAAACAGCTGAATATTCATTGCTACCTCATTCAGGTTTTTGTATCTGTATTACCGGGTACGAACACAAAAACCTCTGTTCAAAAAATAAATGTTCAGAGAACTGTATGTTATTTGTTCTGGTACGTACATTTAAAAAAAAAAAACTTTTCAGTCTTGCTAACCAAGAATATTAGTCATATTCTATTCTATGACTTATAATTTTTTTCCCCAAGTACAACCTATCTTTTGCTCCCAAAGCAGTTCTGAAGGTTTTATTTATATTTTATCTTATCTTGAGGGACCAACAGCAGGCATACCTTTGCCAGGCCTTCTTGCAGAAAGACACAGAGCCATAAAGGCAAAAATAAAATTGCAATAAAGTATATGGTATTGGGGGCAGGGAGAACCAGAAACCCTCAAAGAGAACCAATTTGTAACACGTTCTTTTTTAAGGCTCTACCCCTGTAGAAGTAAGAAACTAGCCTGCCTTTTTAGCCACATGAGAATTTCCTCCAGAGCCATCTTCCAAAGTAGCAGACTTGGCCAAGTTGACCAATGCCAAATAAGTGACTTGGAAGTTTGTTTCCTTCAAACGCACTGCAGTTGGAAACCAGACTTTAAATAATCGAAACCCCACAGAAAAGCTTAATGAAACAAAGGAAGTGTTAGAGAATAAGAAAGTCACAAGATTGAGGAGTCTTTGTTCTAAAGTTCTTTGCTCCTTGATGTCCAAGTTAACACAAACACAATCTTAGCTTAACAAAACTAAGTAATTTTTGTTTATGATTATAGAACTGCAGGATTAACAACTATTATTAGAGACATTCCACACTGCACACTCCAGTCGTATCTCTTAACAAAACGACATAAATTGACAATGTTCACTAACAGTATTTGCTGTTACACTGAAAAGGCACATCAATGTTGTCATGCTTAGAAAAATACACGACACTGAACACTGGATGATATAGTTAGCACATACATTTTTAGATGTTCCATTTTTCTTTTCTGCCTGATCACTATTATTTTTACTTCTTAATATATGATTCAAGACATAATTTCATTCCTCATTTTCATTTAAAAGTTGTCTTCACATTGATGTGAACAACTTTCAGGAGTCTAAAAAATCATAGTTTCAGACAACCTAAAATAAACATATTCCTAGAAAACACTTGGATGATCTGCAAACAGATCAAAGATATAGTCAGATATTGAAGTCAGAGCATCTGTTTTTAGCCTCTTGTTTCTTTTTCTAAAACTTGAAGTAGATGGCGATTAACCTTATCATGTTTAAACAACCTTGACAGTGTAAGGTACATGTACCCTCAATTTTCTTTCATCCAGTAAGACAATCAAGTATGCATCTTAAAGGGAAAGCTTTTAGTTCATAACAATATGTTTGGTTGCTTTTCTCTGCTTTCAGAACATTTACTATTTTTCCCTTATTGGCTTTAGTGTCTGCTGCCAACCAGATAATGTGTTAACATACAATTTACAACTCTCTTCTAGGTAGGTGATTACATAGGAAACTAACGCCAGCTAAGATTTATGGATTCAAAAGATAACTGACACAAGTTCTTGTCCTCTATACTTGAGAGAACTAGCTTTGTAACTCATAAATATATTGATAGTAACTACAAGTTAAATAACACTCATGCAGTGTCACTATATAACTTGCTGTCTTACTTGATTCTGTTTTTCAGACTTCATTCTAGTTTCTCTTTGTTAGAAGTCTCAGAGATAATGTGTGCTTTAATTTTAAACACTCATTACCAATATGATTTTTGCCCAAATGTTTGCTAATGTAAGTTAAAAAATTATATTTGGTTTGGATTCAAATATTTATAGATTTACACAATACCTATTTCATCAAAATATATTGTATGATATTTAATAAAATCAAATACATAAAATAAAGTTTCAACACTATTTATACAAACCCCTAGAAAAGCTTCTTTTTCTTTATAAGGCTGTTGGCAATCGACCATAACCATGGAAAAGAAATAATAACCTTTGGTTTTACTCTTTCACCAGGGATGGATGGTATGACTAAGACAGTTCTGGATGAGTCGTGTCACTGGAAACACTGTTTTATACAATTAAACACTTGGACGATTTTTGAGGGTCTCAGTCACTTTCAGATTCTTCATCATCACCTATTGGATAGGACTGGATATTATTCTGAGTGTACATTTTTGTTTTAATAGGGCAGTTGTGATCCATGAGAATAGCCTAAAAGAGAGCAAAGTGCAAGTATATTAACTTCTTGTTTCATAAAGATAAGATGGTTTTAACCTACTGTTTTTAAGGATTATTAATTTGAAAGCTATGTAGTATTACTTGCTATTAACCAGTCATTTGGAGCAATCGCCAGACGCCTGACCTAAAAGACCTGTAGTTCTACACTCTAAAAATTCCAGGCAATTGGAGACAGCAGAAGTGGTCCCTGCAGTATTTTCATTATATCTGTCAGGGGCCATAAGTCCACTGTGGGAACTTATACTCTATGAAGCAAGGGATAGGCAGGTTAGGTTTGTTATACTTAGAATCTTGGAATTGGGGAATGGGGATCCTGGAGGTCACCCAGTCCAACTTCTGTTTACAGACATCATTGTGGCAACACACCTTGAAAAGATTTGCTCTCTCCTTAATGAAAGAAGCCCTCATGTGTGAGAAATGTACCTAAGTCTGGACTACAACCCGTTTCCATTGTTTGCATTCATGAATCTGGTTCTGATATCTTTTTCTTTTTTTTCTTTTTTTGCTTGAAACGAAGTCTTGCTTCATCAGCCAGGCTGGATCGTGGTGTTATGATCTTGGCTCACTGCAACCTCTACCTCCTGGGTTCAAGCAATCCTCCCACCTCAGCCTCCTAAGTAGCTGATATTACAGGTGTGCACCATCACGCCCAGCTACTTTTTTTGTATTTCTAGTAGAGACAGGGTTTCACCATGTTGGCCAGGCTGGTCTTAGACTCCTGACTTCAAGTGATCCCCCTCCTCAGCCTCCCAAAGTGCTGGGACTACAGACATGAGCCACTGTACCCGGCCAGTTCTGATATCTTCACAGGCTGCCCTTAACAATCTTGTGTTGTTGTTTTGAGACAGAGTCTCACTCATGCCATAGTGCACTGGTGCAATCTCAGCTCACTGCTGCTTCCCGGGCTCAAGCCATCTTTCCACCTCAGACTCCTGAGTAGCTGTGACTACATGCATATGCCACCAAGCCTGGCTAATTTTCAATTTTTTTTTTTTTGGTAGGGATGAGATCTCACTATATTGCCCAGGTTGCTCAAACTCCTGGGCTCAAGTGATCTTCCTGCCTCAACTTCCCAAAGTGGTAGGATTACAGGTGCAAGTGACCATGCCTGGCCCCCAATCTTTTAAGACCATATTATCATGGCCCGTTAGATTTTTTCTCAGGCAAAACATGCTAGAGCTATTCTTTTTTCACACATGTGATTTCCAGACCACCTCTCCCCAATCCTAGCTGTCCTCTAGCTTAAATATACGATTTTTAAAAAATCCTCTTTTTATGAGCATGAAACTCTCATGCCCTCCTTTATTGTTACTGAAAATTTAAAAACTGTGACAAAAACGTGCTGCTCTGCTTTCAAACCAGATTGACAAATAAGTATTTGCTTATATTTGATAACACAGCTGGCATTTATCATGCCAAGAGCATGCTAAGCATTTTAGAGAAAATGCATCACAATAACCCTCTGGGAGGTGAGAAAACAGGCACGGAGCAGTTAAAGAATTTGACCGAGGGGTGTACAGCTAGGATGGGGCAGACAGGAGTCGCAGCACTCCATGGTAGGTAGACGAGCACAGAGGACAGCAAGGGGGCGTCATGTGCAACTAAAATGAATTATCAGGTATGTCTTGAGTTTCTCTCCATGTGAACTACTCCCCCAATATTTTCTTTTTGCAGTTTGCAAATCTAAATAGATAAAAATGTATCTGATGTTGGCCTATTGCAACCCATCTTGTCTGTTAGCTATTACTCCCAGCTCTTGTCCCCAGATAAGACTCCACTCAGTGCTTAACCCATTTATCATTTCCCAGACATTCTCCAGTGATCTGTGTAACATGTGAAGATAAGGACTTCCTTGACCCTCTAAGTTAGGCTGCCAGCTCAACCTGTCAGCTTCTAACTTTACTGTTTCTTTTTATGCTGCTTGCCAAGTGAATTGATACTTGTATTCAATAAAGAGCTCAATTTTTAAAATAATGGCGGCACTAGACTTGGTACACCAGGACCGTTCTCCCCACATAACACAAAGGTTTAACCCCCCTAACAATAGATGTCTCATCACCCCAAGATTAATGATTCTCGAGGAAATGTAGGGGTGGAGAGATGGAGCAGGTTAAAACATGAAATTTGACAATGGTCCTCTCGTGACAATGGTGTCAACAAACTTTGAGAAACACTGCCCTAGTTACATGGCATTATCTAAGACTATAGCACTGTCATCTGGCTGACAGCAGCTGATGGAACACCTATGAGGTGTTGCATGTCAGTGACCTTAAGGTCCTATCCCAGCATCTTAGTTACCTCCCTGCATGGGCAAGAACAGGGACTCCAGGGTCCCGGGTGGAGTGCTCACTTCTGATTCAGTGCCCAGGGAAAGCTATCCTGTAGAGGCGGGAGTTGAGGTAAACTTTGAAAGATGGAAAAGATTTGGACAGCAAGGGAGGTGGCAATGAGTAAAACATGAGTTATTTACCAAGCAGGACACTAAGCAAGCCACCCTGGCCACCACAGACGTCTGCTGAGGAGGCACCGTGAGATACCAGTTGGGACACCCAACTGGAATGCAGGGCATGGGGCCTCGATCCTTGCATGGCCCCCAGGCAGGCAGGTCACCTTATAAAGAATGGTCATCACTACCTTATTCTTAATTGCCTTCCATCTCTTGGCTCATCCACATTAGACCTGAATGTATGAATATGTCATTTTAAGGACCCCGGAACCTAGGACTGGGCACATGATATGAACACAACAAAAAAACTGCACTGCAGGAAAAGCAGTTCAGTCAGACCAATTATTTGGCATCATGCAGACTTAACTGACCAGCATTTGTCAATTCACCCAAACCATATTTATTAACAGCCTGTTTCAGGTAAAGTTTTCTTCCTTTAAACGTTCTGTAGCCTTTAAAACCTAGCTCGCTGGCTTCCAAACCTCTCTTGAAAGATTTATTGTGCAATAATTGTACTTTTAAAAAAAAAGTATACACAATTAAATAAGCCAGGTGGCATGTAATGTTTCAAAAGTGCCATGAAGAAAGGCATGAACAGCATCAAGCGGGTCAGTCAGGTGCCCGGGGAACAAGCAGGGTGGCCGCAATGCAGGCAGGTAAATTAAACCTGCTCTCCACACACTGCTGTGGTGAGGAAGGTGTGTTTGACTCGCAACCGAAGAGAAAATCAATAGGAGGGGATTGGCATTTGAATTCAGAGCAAAGCCCCTCCAAATGCCCCTTTCATGAGTTAGGATCTCCTAAGTGGTAAAAACAAACAAACAAACATGGTGGACCAAATGAAAAGTAAAAGTAATACAAATACAAAGCTGGGGTAGTGAACCCATAAAAGCTATTAAAAGATAAGAGTGCCAGTCTTTGAGATTTTGATAGGTACCGGCCTTCTGAGTAGGCAAGTTTTATTCTCTTTAACATAACTAGAAAAGCAATGATGGTTTTGCACCCACTATTTAAATGCCTGCAAAGGGGCAAATTCTATAAACAACTTATAATATGCAGAATGTGGTCTATCTCAGCAGCCTCCGGCTACTCCATCCTTGCCCCACCCATGGCATCCAGAAAACAGAGCTGTTGCTGGAAGGGCTTTATGGAACAACTATCAGAGCCATCCAGGAAAAGAAAGCTGCACTCCTCAAACCACCTAATTTCTTGTCTTGGCAACAATTAGAAACTTCAAGAGTAAAATTAAGAAGCGTGCCTTGTCTTTAAAAATAATTCTTCAACCTGGAAAAAAAAAATCCACAACACAGCTCTTCTCAACTGGGAACTTTGAGAGTGAAGCGCTACCATGTAACTGTCTTATAACACAATTTTCCTCAAATGGCAATGTTGATATTTCCTGTATGCAGAGGGACTTGAATAACAGGTTTTTTTCTCCACCTATACTGATAATGCTGATTATAAAAAATGGAAATCCAGTAAACCAAATGGAAGACAAACTCACATGCTCATAAACTAGTTCATGATTCTATCCCTGGTGATCCATTAAAACAGCATTATATCTTACAATATAAAACAGCTTAAGTCCAAACACCTTGTTATAAGGATGCTGTCTAATGGAAGAATGATTTGCTAAGGGTCATATGCCTTCTGGCCCTCACATCCCCCAGCATTTGGTAACTGCTCATCCTGAATGCCAGCACTTGTCTGCTCTGGGGTTTCTCAACTGCATGGTCATTGATTCTTCCTCCTCCCTCACACACTGCTGCCCTGCCTGCATGCCCCCTTATCATTAGGTGCTGTCGGCCGCTACCGCTGGCTTCCTGCTCTGCTTACACAATGAGTAGGCAGCAGCTGCTAGTCACCACTCTCAAATGTCACCATTAGGCCAGTCGAATGGCATCTGACGTGATGCCTTCAATTATGGGCATCATTGATGGGCAGTGAGATGCACGCCTTCTCAAGTTTTTAATGATTTATCTTGCTAGGTGCTTATTAAGGATTGTAACATCTTGCAGTGAAAGTGGCTTTCTGGAAACCTATAATTCTTACTGTTTTGCCTTTCAGGACCGTCTCTTCCACTTCCTTCAGCATTTTTTTAAAAAATGAACTAAAGTATTCGTTTAAATTGGGAAAGAGGAGGGGTACTGAGGCCCGCCTTCTGCTAGTCCTTCTGCGGAACACAGTGGCTGGGCAAGCACCTTCCCTGCTCGTCCTCTGACCTCATTCATTTCCCAAGGCCACAGATAAGCCATCAGGCTGCTGTTCACAAACGGACATCACAACAGCCACTGATGTTGGCCGGCTTGAAAAGGGGAGCCCATTCATCTGTTTTGGGGTCTGTATAGCAAAAGGAAACTCTCACATCACAGAGGAGGAAAAAGAGAGAAAATGCAGGTATTGCTGGACTGACAGGGGAAGCCAGAGAGTTAGATAAACAGGAAAGATTTGGGTGATATTGGAAATAGGAACACACTTTTTGAGCCACAGGGCCAATCACTCTGTTGGGATTCTTCCATCTACAGTTTGGCTCCCAGGTCCACGCTAGCCCTAACTATCTCCCAGGAGTCTTCAGTCTCCTGGGCTGCAGGAGGATTTGTAGGTGATTTTATATATACACACACACACACATATACACACATATCTACCTTTTTTTTGGTCAAAAACATTGAGCGTAACCTCCATTCAACCTTAAACTGATATCGTGGCAACAGAATGGCAGTTTGCAGTTGTGCTGAGAATTTTCTGACTCCATTTGAGCAAGGTATTGTGCTAGGGTCAGCCAAGCAAAGATGCATCTGGAATTTACACACCCAAGCTGGAAAGCAGGTGTTTTCTAAGACAGGTCTGAGAAAGTGATGTGGCTTTCAGAGCTGGGGAAGCATCTAAGCAAGCGGAAGGAAGGACAAGGGGATGGCTCCTGAGTTATTTCCACAGCACCTTCCATACCTTTTCCATGAGTCAGATGGGCCACGCATTACTCAAAAGTGTCTAGTTAAATCCTATTTAAAATAAAGGGCACAAGGCCAGTGCCCAGTGCTTGATATACTTTAAAATATGTGGAATGAATTAACGAATGTAAAAAAACACCCAAGACAAACACAGGCTGCACATAACCTTATTTTAAGGTTTGTCTTTAAATCTCCTTTTGGGGAAAACCATCAAAGGGCAGTTCAGGAAATGCCAAAGCATTAAGATGCATTCAGTTCCACTGTCAGAAAGACCTTCTGATGTACTTCCAAGAGAACATTACAAACAAACCTCATATCTATTCACAAACACAAAAATGCATGTCCTCTTGTTCACCTCATTAATCCTTAATCCAAGACACTCTCCTTTCCCCTGGACAAGTACCTATCAGCATTTGCTGTTTTAAAAACTGGCAACGCCAGATAAGAAAGATGATCAGAAACACTGAGCTTCTCCTTGCTGGGTAAGGTAAATACCTTAGAAAGGTTAAAATGACTTACGCATTTCAAAATTCAAATTTTGAATCAATTAATTTGAACTTTTTCAAAAGAGGGATGCTTTATACTCTACATCTTGCCTATGGCTGTAATTTTGGTCATAAAAGTTATAAATTAAATGGTTCTGTGTGTTCACATATACCCCAAAGTGCACACACAATGATTTTTCCTTAAAAGTCGTAAAATCATCTCCAAAATCCTACATACAGTAAAGACAAGACAGCAACTATTACTGAATGCTGTAAGGGTTATGAGAAAAGCAACAGCACCACAAATGGCTAACCCTGGGCATGAGTACAGGAGGCAGAAAGATTGTGTCCAAGATGTTCAAGAACCATAGAAAATCAAATTGAATGATTCTAGGTTTATGCTTGGTCAACAAAAGAGCAACACTGATGCTCATCTATGTACAAAAATAATTTCATTCTCCCAGTTTATAAACATAAGCTTGAAAGAAATAACTCTCACAGTAATAACAAAATAAAAGAAGTAACTGCTCTATGTAGTACAAACTAAAAAGGAATTCTCACCATTTTTGTTTGGAGGCTTTAGAATGAAACCATGAGGAAGCTATCAGGAAGGCCATGCTAAAATTACCAAGAAATGCTCACTGCATCCTACATTTTTCTTACCATTTTTTCTTCTTTGGCAGGTGGACTTCGAAGAAAAAAGCAGAGAGGGGCAAAAAGAATATCAATGATCCCAATAATTGTCATGAGCCATGGAAATCCAATTGCCTTTGCAATAGCACCACCAGCAGAAGGACCTTTCAGAAAACAGAGAATTAGATAAAGTTCTTTCCAAATGTCTTGTAGACTGAAAGATGCAAAGATTTAAATAATTTTAGTAGACATTATCCGTTGTGTATTGAGGGAAAAGGTTGTTATGAAAAGTCAATGTCCTTACCTATAGCATACCCCATACAAAATGCCACATCTGCAATGGCATACACACTCCCATAGACGGACACGTGCCGCAGGTCGACGAGGTAGCCCATGATGGGCATCATTGATGAATCCACCATTCCTGAGGACAGTCAGGGAACACAGTGTATAGCAAACAGATGTAAACCCAAAATGGGCTGAATATCAGGAACTGTGCCTTAAACTCACAACCCTGCCAGCTCTTCCCCTTCTGTCATCGCCACCTGCAAGTCTTGGGGTGATACTAATCTTTGAGTAGAAAGAACAAAGGAAGCCTTTTCTGACCCCCCAGAGGAGGTCAGGTTCCCCTCGCACACAGATGTTCTCTCACAGCGTCATCTCAATTGTCATTCATTCTTCAATTCTTTGCTAAATGCCCAACTCTTCTGTTGGTTTTGTTCACCCATATCCCCAGCACTTGTACATATTAGGAAGCAGTAAGCACCATTTCAATGAAAGAAATTTTCCTCATCTGCCTGCCACTGACACATGTGGAGGGGAGGGCACCAANCAGAATGGCAAGGGGAGCTGCCAAAGGACTGGGCACCCTCCCCAAAAAGATGGGCCATCCAGACAGTGGAGGACAAGGGGAGGCAAGGCAGAGGACAGGCAAACAGTCACCTGAGAAGGACCTGGAGTACCATACTGGGTTCTACCCCAGCCTCGGCAGCCTTCTACCATCTGTCCTCAGTGAAAGCTGTGCTGTGCCACTGTACCACTCAAAGGTTACGTTCCTGCCTCTACAGGAGTGGACTGAGCACTTACTTTTATCATGATCAATTGGTATATTATAAATAAGAGATAAAAGTATACCACTCACTCAAAATAGTGACAAGGTTTTTCCTAACATATTATCGTTCTTAACATTACAAAAGCCCATCTCCTTGCCTATGGAAATTCCTGCAGCACAGGTGGTCATCAACACATTAGTCTGCTACTTGTCTGTACTAAAACCTCTTCAAATTATATATATGAAGCCTTTGCCCCCAGTCTCATGAGAAGACCTGCTCATAGGGAGGAGTCCACACAAATGAGCTCTGTGCAAGGGATTCACTTGTTTGCCCAGCCCCAGCAGTGGAGCATCAGTTTCCTTCTGTAATATCAGCTTTTAAAAAATACTGGTTTTCAGGAAACAAATGACCAGTGCATAGAAGCAGATGTCTTTACACGGAGAATCAACAGGCTGTAATTTAGCTAAGCTGCCTGCAGCCTCCTTCCAAGATTCTAGAAATTTAGGTTGAGGAACTACAGTCTACCAGAGGAAGAAGAACCCTTCCCAGTGGAAAAGCGGTTTTCAATGTAGGCACAAGGTTCATGTGACTTACCAATTGCAAAACCAACTCCAAAGTTCGGAGCTATGAGTCCATAAATGTTTTTCGCAAATGGAATCTGTAAGAGAAAATAAATGTTACGCTAAAACAACAAGAGTTGCAACTCTAAATCATCTCAGAAAGTCCTGAACTTGTTTTTTCTCTGGGCATGGTACGCCTGTTCCCTTCTAAAGAAAAGAGGAGGAAGAGGGGTGGGGTTTGTGAAGAATCGGACCCTCCAAATCTTTAAAAGTCAAAGCTTGAGACAAGTTTTATGGCCACCATGAAAAACTTGTCACCGGTATATGTGAATGATCAGCCTACTCCACCCCTCAAGTTTTGACAAGAACAAGTAGGCCTCATGAGGGACGGATATTAGCTATTGGTGGAAGAGATTTTATTCTAGAAAAACATCTTTTTTTGCTATTGTTTCAGGTTGGTTGTCCTGAAGTGTTTAAGACACTGTCAAGCTGAAGATGATGCAGGGGAAAGTTAAACATAAAATGTAAAATAAAACATTTTAAATAATTTCTGACATAAAATGAAAATACACTCCTTGGAAAGTCTTGTCCAAACATTTTTAAGATGATAAAAAATTAGAATAAAATGAAAGCTGTAATAAAATATCAACAAACTCAAACATAAAATGTTTCTTGGTGATTCCTGCCTAAAGCCCAAGTTTTATTCACGGATTGTTCCCACTTGTCGAATGCCATGTTTTACTCACACATAAAATGCTGACTCCCACAATTATCATTCCTAGAAGAGCACAAAGCCACCTATCAAAAGAAAAAGCACCATCAAGAAATGATCATTTGATTTTTTTCCAGTCCAAATTTTCAGTGGAAATCAAAACAATTACTTGTAACAGCGAAGGCAGAAACAACTTAGAATTTTTGGAAAGAACTACATTATTATAACAGAATGAGTGTTGTTTTCATATCATCTTACCTCCCCATTTTGTGTGCAAGTATCCCAAAAATATTGGTTCCAATGAGATAAGAGATACTAGCTGGCAAGAAAGCAACGCCTGTAAATTTATGAAAAGGAGAGCTTATCAGTGCTGATATCAGTCATATGTTAGAAAAACTAATAACTGTAGACACCACAACGTTGATTAGAGCAGATGAAATGAAGCTCCGGGGCCCACACCCCAACAGCTAATATCCGGTGCCTGCCGGATCCAGTCTCGACCCACGTGGCTTCTCCTCCACACAAAGCTGCTGAGACACTCCAGAAATGAAAGTCCTTTCTCTATCAACTCCTTCATCTTGCCTCCATCTCTGGCTGGTGGTGGGCTTCACACGTGGGCCGATATGAACAGCTCCTGCCTGGGAGCTCAGCACCTGCAACCTTATGTGTGATTTCATCCGACAGAAGTAAGACGCAGTTATTGAAAGAATTAGGGAACCATGAGATAAGCAAAAAGAAAAAAGTTAAAATTACCCCAAACCCCATCCATTACTCAGCTAATCACCACAGTCATTTTCCCCTGTAAGTTTATTTACATATCCAAACATATTTATGTGTGTTTTGATTTTTTTTTTAAAAAAGGGATTATACTCTATCCTGCTTGTTTCACTTAGCTTTACAAACATTTTTCTATGTCAGAAACATAAATGTCTACCTGGTCATTTTTTGTGGTTAAGTCAGACTTTTTTTTTTTTTTTTTTTTTTTTTTGAGACGGAGTCTCGCTCTGTCGCTCAGGCTGGAGTGTAGTGGCACAATCTTGGCAACCTCTGCCTCCCAGGTTCAAGTGACTCTCCTGCCTCAGCCTCCCGAGTAGCTGGGATGACAGGTATGCACCACCATGCCTGGTTAATTTTTGTATTTTTAGTAGAGACTAAGTTTCAACATGTTGGCCAGGCTGATCTCAAACTCCTGACCTCAGGTGATCCGCCAGCCTCAGCCTCCCAAAGTGCTGGGATTACAGGCATGAGCCTCCATGCCTGGCCTCCTATCCAAGTTTTAATGCTCTCCCCATAGAGGGCACCTGCATCCCCCAGGTTCTGATGTGCCCAGGGTGATTTCCTGCTGGTGGTGGCAGCAGTGGCCTTGAACATGTCCTCCGCATTGAACAGAAAGTTCTAGCCATATCAGACCCAGCTTGGCTACCAGGAGAATTGTCCACATCAGCTCTGTCTGATCCTCATCCATTATTAGAACCACAGGACAATCTCTTTATAAGAGACTGCTTTTCAAACTCCTAGTGATTTTAGTATTTTTTCCTTGAAATCAGATCTACTAGACTTGATTCCAAGCCTTGCTCACACATAGTAAAACTTACTTTGTTCTCAGTCAGAGGACTGCATAAGTGAGACATGCAGGTAGATATCAGACGACGGAGTGCCTGCTACACCCAAAATGCATGGGGCCTGGAGGTCCTTCTCATCCCAGCAGCTGGCCACACACTCACGGGCAAGTATGATCTTGTCTCTTTAGGATAAAGCATGACTGTCTACCATCAAACCCAGAAACAGGCTGAGTCTTCCAACACAGCAGGGACTTCCAAATAAACGGCTCCATGAGCTAAATCCAAAACCAGATCATTCTAGACATGGGGGTTCTGGGAAACACTAATAAAGAGCAATCTCATTTCATTTTCCAGGGAATTATTTCTGTCATGTTTAGCAATATATGGTGGTCAAATAATTGTTCAGTGTAATCTGACTGAGCAAACATTTACTGACAGCCATGTGCCCAGCACAGCACTGGCCTGCAGCAAAGACAATGACAACGTGATTCTCGTCCTGACGCAAGTGTTTTGAAGGAAAGAAGCAGATGACGTTTAAACTATGACCTGGCCAAGTGAGGCACATAACAAAAACACAGGTGCCATGCTCTGGGGACCTGGAACTGCGTCTGGCCAAGCTCCGCAGAGCAGATGGTATTTAAACCTGGCCTCAAAAGCTGTGTCGTAGTACTTCCTACCAGCTCTAGAGACTGTTAGTCTGGATAGTAAGATATCATGACAACCTTTGTCTCATGATAAGAATCCCTGAGGGCCAGGTAAGTATAAATGAATAAAACAAGCAAATTGCAAGCAAAAATAACAGTGCAGATACCATGATAAAGAGTCACTGACATTCAGCCTCAGTGTCAGAGAAAGAAAATGAAAAATGGAGGGAAGAGAGGTCTGTGGCGACCCAGACGGCCCAGACTCCATCTAGAAGGCAGACGCCACTCTCTGTGGCCATTCACTCCCTTGAGGGACTACAGTTCCAGTATTGGAAGATCCTGTTGGTTTTTTAAGATGGAGTCTCAATGGAGGCTGAATGTCAGTGGCTCTGTTGCCTAGGCTGGAGTGCAATGGCACGATCTTGGTTCACTGCGACCTCCGCTTCTTGGGCTCAAGTGATCCACCTGCCTCAGCCTCCCCAAAGTGCTAGGATTACAGGCATGATCCACGCACCCAGCCTGAGCAAGAATTCTTTCTAGGGCTTCTCCCGACTCAGTGAGAAAAGTGTTGGCTGGGACTGGCCTGCAACAGTGCCCTGGGCCATGGCAGGAGCCCTCCCTTCTGCGGGGCAATGCTCTTCGCGTATCTCTGCTCACACCAGAAAGTTCACCGAAGGGAGAGCTTCTACCACCCCTTGTGATTTTGGTAGAACCTGGCTTCAGTCACGGCCTTGGCCAGCCAGTGAGGGAGAGGCTCTGGTCATCACGAAGCCTGCGGGGAGCTGAGCTGGCCATCCAGCCCCGGAAGCGAAGGTGAAAATGAGTCCTTGGGTTTCCTCCAAGCTCCAGATGACCCCTCCCTGAATGAAGGCCAAGGACTCGGCCTAGAACCAGAATAGGGGCAATGGTCTTCCCTGTCCTATGGCAGGCTTAGGAGGATCCTGAGTCCTCGCATCCCACAGCCACCGAAGGCTGGCATTCCCTCTTGTCTTCTGGTACAGGCCTATTTCCTACCCTCCATCCCACTTTGCATCCCCACAGCTCACTAAAGACAAAGGGGCTGGAAGAACCAGAAGACAAGAGTGTGGCTCCATCCTTGTCTGAGGCCTGTGCCCAGGGCCTCAGCTTCCCTCTGGGGGCTTGTAGGCCTCACCCCGAACTCTAAGTCCCTAAGTCTCAAGGTGTCCGGAGAGGCCATCTGACCTAGAACTCAGGTATAGAGAAAACACCATGAAATTATTCTTTCTCCACCCACTCAAGCCCAGGGCTTCCCCTCAAGCGGCAGATGAGGAACTGGGGGGGCAGGCTGGCAAGGCAGCCACATGGAAGATGGGTGGGCTGCCATCTTTACCGCCCCTAAAAAATGTGGCCAAAAACAATGCCTTCGGCAAGAGTAATCCTGCGTCACCCGTGCAGCTAATAAGATTGTTTGCCCTGACTTCAAATATCATAGTTTTTCTCCAGAAACAGTGAGGGGAAGCATAAAGGCAGAACAGCCTCCCTTTCACCCTGGACTGGAGTGGGCTCACAGAAGATTCCTGAACACCAGAGGCTGGGCTGCAGGGGCAGCTCCACGCCCTCAGCACTGGGTCCTCTGCACTGCGTCGCTCACAGTAGCCCATCCCCAGGCTCAGGGAGCCATGAGATGGAAGCTACAGAGACCTAGGGAAGATGGAGTATTTCCCTCCTGCTGGTGCTGACACAGGAGGCAGGTAGAGAAACCCGATTCTCTTGAAGACAGACATGTCTATCTCTGGGGCCAATGAAAGGAGGAACCTCGGTGGTGGAAATGTGCAGCAAGCTGGTTGAGTGGATGTCTGGCACCGGTGATAAGCCCCACACAGCAATCTGATGAGATCCAGGCAGCCTGCACTCTGCTATCTGCCCCTGATGGCCCACAGCTTCTGGCTGACTTTAAAGATTTTATAAAGAAAGCCTCAGGCTTTGTCTGAAGAGGATGAGCACAAAACATCTTAAGTGTCCTGCACATGGCCAGGACACATTCAAAGAGGATGAGAATTCAGTTGGTGACTGAGAGACCCAGTTCACGCCTGTAATCCCCACATTTTGGGAGGCTGAGGCAGGAGGACAGCTTGAGCCCAGGAGGTCGAGGCTACAGTGAGCCATGATTACACCAGTGCACTCCAGCCTGGGCGACAGGACGAGACCCTATCTCTAAAAATAAATGAACAAATAAGAGCTTCTCAGCTCAAGAGTGCACGCAAAGTCAACAAGCAGCTCAACTCAGCAGTGCACACCCCACCTGGACAGCGGGCACCTCCTGAAAACACCGAGAGACCCATATCACGTCAAGGACCAGAGGGAAGAAAAGCTGGGAAACGGTCTCTCCAGTGTCAGCCGTGGGTATGAGCAACAAGGCCGGAGGGTGTCTTCTCATCTGCTATTTGCTGACTCGGTGTCACATCCCGGTCCACCCCTCCTGCCAAGCGGCAGGCCTTCTTTAGGAGCTCTGAAGGTCTTTGGGCTTCCTCTTTTATCTTGGCTGCTAGGGAGTTCAGAGCTTAATTTTCTGCCTAAGAAACATTCTTGTTTAGTTCCAAGAATCCTTCCTCCTTCACTGAATACCTCTTCTGATATCAGGCTTGGTTTGGGTTTTGTTTTATGACACAATTCACATGGTTTAAAAATTCACCCTTTGGGCTGGATGCAGTGGCTCATGCCTATAATCCCAGCACTTTGGGAGGCCAAGGCGGGTGGATCATGAAGTCAGGAGTTCAAGACCAGCCTGGCCAAGATGGTGAAACCCCGTCTCTACTAAAAACACAAAATTAGCTGGGTGCACTGGCAGGCACCTGTAATCCCAGCTACTCGGGAGGCTGAGGCAGGAGAATTGCTTGAACCCGGGCAGCAGAGGTTGCAGTGAGCTGAGATCGTGCCACTGCACTCCAGGCTGGGCAACAGACTGAGACTCCATCTCAAAAAAAAAAAAAAAGAAAAATTCAACTTTTGACAGTGCACGGTTCAGTGATGTTTAGTGTATTCACAGAGTTGTGCAACCATCATCACCATCTGATTACAGAACATTGTCACCATCCCACAAAGAAACCTCACACCCCATTAGCAGTTTCTCTGCATCCTCACCCCCTCTCCCCCGGCCATTTGGAACTTTTTAGGTATTGTTCAATGAAAGAGCATAGCAACTCAATGCAGAACCCAAAGACACTGGTACTCAGGCCAGGTCAACTGCAGAGAGGCAGGCAGAACAGGGAAAGTCTAAGCCAGGGGGCAGCTTCTGGCAAGACACCACCCTTCCCCAGGGCTGGATGCCTGTGAGAGAATAAGGTCACCTGAAGAAGGGTTGGGGACACTGAAAATGTCTGCTTGATTCAGAACTGAGAGTCTCCATCTGAAGCTATCCACACGTACCTTGAAAGAACTATAAAAAGAACATAAATCTCTAGGAAGGACCATCAATAAATTCTTAAAGAAAAAGGTGTGTGGGGGAGGACTAGCCCTCCAGATATGCAACCACATTCTAAAGCTACAGTAACTAAACAGGAATGGCAAATGAATCAATGGGATGAAAGAGGGAATCCAGAAAGAGAGCCAAGAACTTGTGGTCCTTGAGAAAATGATGAGAATGGGAAGAATCAGATCCACTAATTCAGAAATGGTCCTAGGACAACTGGCTGGCCATACAGGGAACAAAACTACTAGGTTCCTACACATGTCTTGGGACAAAATAAATTCCATATAGGTTCAAGATTTTAATGTGAAAAACAAATCAGAAATGTATTAAGGGAAAACATGGGCAATTAAAAAAATAAGCTTGGCATGGGAAAGGCCTTTCTGAGCTTGACTTGATATGACAATGACATTAAAGGGAAGCCTGCTAAACCTGACTAGTGGCATTTTAAATATTTGAGTGGCCAAAAAAAAAAAAAAAAATCCATTCAAGAAAAATCCATAAAGTCAAAAGACATAGAACAATATGAGGGCAATATCTATAAAACATGTGGTAATAGATTATTATCTTAATACATAAAGAACACATAAAATCAGTAAGGACAAATAACTCCATAGAAAAATGGGCAGAGTATATTCATAAGAAATTCATAGTAAAAGAAATACACATGGCTAATACACATATGAAAACATGCTCGATTTCACTCATAAAGAATTTGTGGCTGGGCGTGGTGGCTCACACCTGTATTCCCAACAATTTGGGAGGCCAAGGCAGGTGGATCACCTGAGGTCAGGAGTTTGAGACTACCCTGGCCAACATGGCAAAACCCCATATCTACTAAAAATACAAAAATTAGCCGGGTGTGGTGGCACGCACCTATAGTTCTAGCTACTGGGGAAGCTGAGGCCACGGGAATCGCTTGAACCCAGGAGGCGGAGGTTGCAGTGAACCGAGATCGCACTACTGCACTCCAGCCTGGGCGAGAAAGTGAGACTCTGTCTCAAAAAAAAAAAAAAAGAATTTGTAAAAATAAATTAAAGTGAGGGCTGGGTACGGTGGCTCACGCCTATAATCCCAGCGCTTTGGGACAGGCATAAGCCACCGCACCCAGCCTGCCATATGGTTTCTAATAGCAAAAACTGGAACTGTTAGGGAAGCAGAAGTTACGCCATTTTAAGCTCAGCTGAATCTTACAACTAGCAAAGCACATTCCTTGCCAGTTATGACCCATAGTCATGAGATGTTTAGGGGTTAAGTAAACAGCCTAAAGATAATGTACAAGGACACTCTCCTACGACAGCAGAAAGTCCAGATGTGCTTTCTGAAGACGCCCTGCTCTAACAGAGTTGTTACTAATAAACTTGTCTCTTTTACTGTGTTCTGTGACATGCCTTGAATTCCTTCCTGAGTGATTTCCAAAAACTTTATCTTGGGGTCTGGATTGAGACCCCTTTTCTGGCAACAGAATGAGCCCAAATGCCCAATAATAGGGACTGACTCAGGATTTCAATAGTTATATGTTGTTCTATTTTAACAATAAAACAATATGCAACCATTAAAAAGAATAAAGGTTTCCAGTTAAACACGGCAGATTGAATCTATAGGTTTTTCTCCACTCCCACCCCAAAGTCCATTTAAATGCTAGCAAAGAAATAGAAGAAAATTCTAGACACACAGCCCACCCTCCTCCCGCGGACAAACCTTCCTGAGGACAAACAGTGTGGGAGAGGAGAAGGGACAGTACGAGGAAGAAGCGAGCAGAGACCACCACAGAGAATGCTGGAATCTTCCATCTGCACATGGTGAGGCCAGAAAAAGGCAAGAGCCTTTGTGCCTCACAGCCAGAAAGGAACTGAAGCTTCAGGTACTGTGAAGGTGGGGCTGAGAGAAGGGGCTGTCAACACAAAAGCAGGAGGAGAGGTTGTGTTAAGAGCAGTGGGACCCCCAGCACTCCAGCCTTCACCCTGGCAGGAGACAGTTTCTCTAGAGAAATTAACCAGAATGGTTCAGGGACCCCAGGCAGCATGACAACCAGGGGCAACAAAAGAGGCTGAAACAGGAAAGTGGTGTGAGGGTGTTATTGCAATAACAACATCCTCACCAAAAAACCCCCAAACACTCAGGGTATACACCAATGGCTCTTTAAATTTAAGATATGATAGCACCAATTTTAAAAACTCAATAGGCAGTTTAAAAGATGAAGAGGAATAACTCAATGGAAAGGGGGAAAGACAAGAAATTACAAGAATAAAAGTAGGGAGTCTAACATTCAGCCAACTGGAGTAAAAGAGGAGAGAAAATAGGGGGATTCATGAAAGTAATAATACAAAGAGTCTCCCTGGCATTGTAACATGGGGTTCCCCAAGTGAAAGGGCTGATTAAGCAAGTATTCAGCCCAGAGGAGGAAAACAGACCCCACTGTGAATCATCAACGTGGACTTTTACAACCTAGAGAAGTAAAGGTCCCTCGGGATCCTACAGAGGCTCAGGAATGAGGGCAACACTGGCCTCCCCCACAGCAACCCTGGATGCTAGAAGACAACAGAACAGTGGCCTGAAAACTCCCAAGGAAAATGATTTCCAATTAAGAATTATACATGCAGACAAAGTCAACCAAGTGTAGGATGAGGGTAAAATATCTGCAACTATGCAGGGTCTCAGAGACCTTCACCCGCCACGCACACTCTCTCAGGAAGCTGTGGGAGGCTGTGCTCTACAATAATGAGGAAGTCAGTCAAGGGCAAGGAATACGGGAAACAGAAGAGAGGCACAGAAGATGCTGGGGTGATGGGAAAGGAAAGTCTAGACCGAAGACCTAGGACAGACATCTACAAATGAGCCAGTACACAGAAAGGTCAGGTTTGCCAACCCTTGACTGCATTTGGAGAACTTTTCATCTTTGCCAGAAACTTTGGTGGATATATTCATAAACACTACATAAAACATTAAGAAAATGAAAGGACAAGGCAACAACTAACTCCAGGAAAATTAAATTTGCAAAAAGAAAGGAAATTAATCACAGTCCCCTAAATAGCTCAGTCAGCTGTGAACAATAATTACCCAGTCACACTAATGTCAGTGCTGAATGCCAGTCTAACAAGAAGCTGTAATGCAATTATTCGAATTATTCGGGGAGGACAGAAGGTGGGAAAATGTGTGAGCTGGTTGTTTGATATTTTCATATGGCACTGCAACGGCATTAAATAATCCCCATCTACTGTATTAGGAAGCTGGTGGACAATGTCAGAAATTGGAAAAATTTTTAAAAGGGGGTGTAATTAGCCAGGTGTGGTGGTGGGTGCCTGTAATCCCAGCTACTCGGGAGGCTGAGGCAGGAGAATCACTTGAACCCGGGAGACGGAGGTTGCAGTGAGTGGAGATCGTGCCACTGCACTCCAGCCTGGGCGACAGAGTGAGACTCTGTCTCAAAAAAAAAAAAAAAAAAGTCAGGGGTGTACACATATTATTAAGAGACATAATGGCGTCAGCAGAAGAAAGATCTAAAAGAGTTGAAGGTGATGGAATCTGAAGGGCTTTGGGGATCAAGAAGCGTGGGAAAAAGACAGCTGTTTTTCCTTATAATTCTTTTATCTTTGACTTACAATTATGTACATGTGTAACTTTGATAAAAAAATAAAATTTAACTAATTTTAAAAAGTAAATCTACGTGTTCTGACATGGAAACACAGCCACAAAATTGCATGAAGGAAAAACAAGAGGTCACACAGTGATGTAAATGGCAAAATTCACTTGGTTGGATTTTTAGGCATTTCATGCAATAGGGTGGTAAACACAGAACCATCTAGAAAAAGACATAGAACTGTTAACAATGAATATCACGGGGGATGGGTTGGGGGAGGGGGAAAGATGAGTATGAAATTTAAAAATGTTTTACTTCCTCAATCAGCATACTTTGATTTTGTTATAATAAGCATGTATTACTTTCAAAATTAAAAACACTTTTTAGGAATTAATCCTTTTAACAATTGGTTTGTTGTTAGTCTTTTCACATAAATTTTATGGCTGTACAGTTAGTCCAGTTCCAAAACAGGGGAAGATGCCGACTGTACTTTTCCTCTCATTTCTGCCCAGATCTGATGTGTCTGTGTGAGTTCTGCACCCCTCAGGGATGATGGATAAACCAGAGAACAAACAGACCCCAAGGCTGCCCTAAGCAATGATCCCATTAAGAGTCAAACAGAAGCAATCACTTTATCATCCCCATAAGGGCAACTCAGCAGGGATGCCCTGGGGACAAACACTTTTGAATCAGAGGAGCCCACTCCAGTCCTTACCCAGCTGCCACTTTCGGGAACACATGGTCTCCATCATCCAGATGGGCAGGGCCGGCTCCAGCATGGCGATGCCCATATTTGCAAAGCAGATGGAGCCTGTAAGGGAGGGAAGGGCTTTGTAGTGGCTTCTGCCTCCTCTCTCATTTCCAGACACAGTTAGACTCCATGCACCTACAGCTCAGATAACCGCAACTCCTACTTCCATTAAGTAAAGGATAAATCGCATATCAAGAGGACAGCAAAGGCTGTTAATCATAATTATCATCATCATCGTCGTCATCCTTATTTAAAACAGCTAGAATCCCAGAGACAAAGTTTGGACTGGAGGCAGCCCTAGAGATCCTTTGGTTTAACCTACCCAATTATGGTTTTATCAATGAAGAAAGGGAGCACAGTTTATTAATGAAGTAGCTTGCTTGGGGCCACCCAGCAGCCAGGCCACTTCCAGACCACACACAGTCTAGGGGCAACCTGAGGCTCTCACATCTGTGTTTTACTGTGCAATAAACATGGGCATTTCTAATGATACCCTGAAACGCCAGAAAATCCAAGCAAGATCAGGTGGATTCAGTCCAGGCATGCTGTCGGGGGATTTTTCGAAGCAGGATCAGGTGCATTCAGTATAGGCATGCCATCGGGGGATTTTTCAAAAGTCAGCTGTATATAACGGTATCTGTGCAAATATTCGTGATCACTCTGTTAACCAGAACCCTTTGTAAATACAGAACTATCTGGAAAAAGACCCACAGAACTGTTCTCCATCGTTCTGGGAACTTCCTGTGTTGTGCCTCTTGGAACCTCTAATTTGCTACAACAAATTCAAAGAATATTGTGCAATCGTGATGAAGGTGCACATATAATGAAGAAAGATCTGTTCATTCGATGTGACATTTAAAGGCAGAGCGTATCGATGGCAGGACTCCCCTCCCACACACTGGGGGAGGGAGTTTGGCTCTCAACTCCCTCCCCCAGTCGAGGCTGCCTGGAAGTGTCGATGACAGTCCAGGAGTGCTGCGTAGCATCTTCGTGTCTCCTGTGAGCAAGGACTAGACAGTGAGGTTCCAGCGAAGCCCAAGACAGGACAGGCCCAGGCTGCAAAGCCCTGCCCAGATGTGCCCAAGGTTCAGGGAGTCACATTTCTGGAGCCCCCATCCCTTACCATACCTCCTCGTCCCTACCTTGGATGCCAGGGTTTCAGAAGCATCTGAGCTCTGGGATGCCCCTGCATCTTGCAGACTTCACTACATGAAGAAGTCACCATGCCAGCTCCATATCCCTTTGGCCAACAAGCATGATAGTCTTGGCCAGGGTTACATACCTGCTGCCCTAATCAAATCCAGCAGCAGAAGGGTTAAACACAACCAGCCTGAGGGTTGACAAAGGCTGAACTTAACTACTGGTGCCCAGTTCTCCCAGGCACCATCCAGCCTACCTGTGTTAGGGAGCCCTGCTTAGACACATCTAACCCTAACTGGGTCCAGTGCTATAGTGCAGGCTGCCCCGGAAACCAACACATCAGCATGTGGCCAGACCTTCTCCTGGCCTGACCCCAAGGGTCTGCTTACCTCGGTACTCAGGCCCAGCAGCACCTTCACAAGGCTGGTCCCTAGTTAGGCAGCCCAGGGCCTGCCAAAGCAGGCAGCCTCCTGCCACTGGGACAGTCTTGGGGAACAGTCCCTTGGATAGATGCAGACCATTATCCTTCCCAAGAGTCACAAAACCCCAGTGCTTTCTTTTAGCCCCTCTAGGCTGAAGCATGTCCTTTAGCCAAAGGGTGTTTGAGCGGCCTCCCTGCTTGCTCGGCAGGGATGCTCTCTGCAAGAAGGGAGCCCCTCTGGTCCCTGAGGGGCTCTGCTGTCAGTTTCTATTCATACACACCAAGGTGAGTCAGACTGCCCACCTGGGACCCTTGCCATGAGGCCAAGGACTCCTTCCAGAAAGTTCAAGGTCAAACAATGATGGCCTTCCATGCAAACACAGTAGGCAAGCTTAGCTCCAAACAAACCCAGCCAGGCATCCCCGGGGACCCAGGCAGCTCTGCAGAGCCCAGCATACACCATTTCGATTTTCCCCAAATAAGACAAAAAGGGCCTTGGCTGAGTGTCAGAAAGCAATGGTGGAAGAAAACCATTTCCTTTGACTTGTAGCCTCTTTGCCTTTTCTGTTTTTCTATGGCCCAACATTTCTAGCAGCAAAACGAAAATCAGCCCCGGCCATCCACCCCTGCCTCCAGCATGCGGCCATCACCTCGCATTGCCCTGACGGAGAAAACCCACAGAGCCCCACCTGCAGCAATGAGGATGTACGGGTCCTTCAGCAGCGTGGTTAGGGGTGTCCCCTTCTGACTCTGTCAAGAAAAAAACACACGTCAGAAGCATCACCATGTCTCCTCCCCCAGGGCCCTCATTCCCGGCCGCTCACCTCTGGCTGCACCCGGGACGGCTGGAGCACAAAGAGCTGAATAGCTAAAAAATAAAAATAAAAAAGACAAGCCCCTCTTCAGAAAGCAGGTGTGGCCCAAGCACGTGCCGGCACAGATGCCAAGGTCATGGCAAGGTGCCCACATGGACTCACTCACCTCCATCCAAGAGCACCAAGGCAGCCAGCACCAGGAACGGAGCCGTCTTCCCCACAAACTCATACAGCACACTCCCGAAGGGGGGGCCCACTGCAGGGAGAGAAAGTGGGGACACCGCCCCTGGGACACACGCCCTCTGCCCGTACTAGAACCATCTATTTGACTCTTGTGTTTCTCTCTCTACTTTGTTCCAATAAGGTTTGGGGGTGTCTGCCCTATTGTTCTGTTCAGTTAGAGTTCAGTTGTCTTGGTAACTTCCTCCAAGTGACTTTTCCTAAGAAATGGTCAAGAGTCTATAAAGGTCACCCTGAAAGCAAAGGCCCGAGAGAAACAAGATCCAGGCCCAGGGCTGGGAGGCTTCCACTGCACTCTTTCTGCACAAGAAAATGTGTAAACAGGGACTTCACTCCTCATACAGCGCAGGCAATCGGGAGAGGAAGGGAAAGGCTCTGAATCCCTCTCAGGGAAGATGTTTGCCCCCTGGTCTGGGAAGTCAGCCAGGGCAGGTGAGGGAGGCAGACCCAGAAGGCAAGTTCTCCCTGATTACAACCCACTGAATGTTCCCGAGGAAAGGGTCTGGCAGACCATCCTGTTCAACCTTTGGTTTTCCATCTGCACCCAGGGAGGTTTGGGGCAGGGGTAGCGGTAATCCTGATCCCCTCCACCCCCAGCTCAGGGCTCTTCCTACCATTTTTCAAAGTCTTCATGAAAGCAGGAAAGGAAGAAATAAAAAGGGAATTTCTGTGTCAGCGCAAATTTCCACAGGGTCATGGGATGGGGACTGCCGCTGTCCAGCACCAGGCAGGCCCCTCTTGCCAGTTTGCCTACACAGGGGCCTTACCCACCTAAGACCCCCATGGCCAGGCCTCCCAAGGCGATTCCCATGACGTTGCCTCTCTCTTCATCATCTGTGTAGACGCTGGCAAGCATGCCCATCCCTACACATGGAAAGAAATGGTCAACAGGCCAGCTCCGGGGAACAGCAAAAGAATAATGCGTGACTTGCCTTCCCTCTCCAGCCAGCCTTGTGATCTTCCCAAACCTGTCAGATTCACTAAAATGTAAGACCAAGCAAAACCCAAGAGGAAAGTGGGTACCTTCTCCAAGAATCCCCAGCACTCCAACCACCACCAATACCTGAATTCCCTGAATGAGTCCAGCTCACTCTGCAAGGGGCCCCTCACGAACTCACTCAGGCGTTCCACACCTACCAGCCACAGAGGAGCAGGACGAGCCGATGCCCTGCAGCGACCTGGCGATCAGCAGGAAGGCATAGCTGCTGGAGAAGGCAAACACTGCCGAGAGAAGGGGTCCAAGACCGCACATCAGTGCTACTAGGACGCAACCGTCCCAAACAGGGACATTTCAGGAGCCCCCCCTTAACCCGGTGGAGCATTTGCATGTTAGCCACCTTGTGCTTTTGTTCCATAAAAAGCTCTCTATCAATTTCTTTCTGCAATTGTTGCCAGTACACAAACCTCCCAGGCCATATTCTTTTTTTTGAGACGGAGTCTTGCTCTGTCGCCCAGGCTGCAGTGCAGTGGTGCAATCTCGGCTCACTACAACCTCCGTCTTCTAGGTTCAAGTGATTCTCCTGCCTCAGCCTCCCCAGTAGCTGGGAGTATAGGTGCATGCCACCACACCCAGCTACTTTTTGTATTTTTAGTACAGACGGGGTTTTGCCATGTTGGCCAGGCTTGTCTCTAAGTCTTGACCTCAGGTGATCCGCCCGCCTCTGCCTCCCAAAGTGCTGGGATTACAGGCATGAGCCAATCGCACCCCGTCCCCAGGTTGTATTCTTAATTCCCGGCTCATGGGCATCCATGCCCACCCTGATGAGACCCACACTCAGAAGGAAAACACCAGACACTTACTAATTGTTGAGACAAACATAATGCAGAATCCCGCAAATATGGGAATTGGATAGCCAATTCTGCAAAACACAAACATCACACAAATCTGGTGACTGCAGGCTATTTTTTTAAGGCTTTATATTGATTTTCTCCTGGCTACCCTTTGGGATTGGACAGATAAGTGTTTGGTGGACTTTTCTGAAAATTCATATACTCGGTGCTTCCTATGTGACCTTTTTGTATTTGTCTTAGAACGTGAATACATTTATGGACTGCCACTGTGAACAGAAATTTCTCCGGAATAAATGTTAACACAATATTGGCAAGTAACCCAGAACACATCCAAAATACACGGCCCCTATTTCTGTCATTTTAAAAAAATGATTCCTTTAATTATAGTCTTTGCTAGAGCTCTCCCAAAGGAGCCACTGCAATCAAATGATTCGGGTAAAAGGCCATCAAGTGATTCAACTGGCAGACTGCAGTATGTCTAAGAGGCATTAGGAAGCAAGATGTTAAGATCTTCCTTCCTGTTGACCCCATGAGGCCAACCTACAAAGACAAAGTCTCATTTTCTGTGCAAAATTTCAAACTCCAAATTGCTCTGCAAGACCACTGCTCACCTAGGGCTCTGGCGCCAGCTCAACAGGGCCGGTGGAAAGACCCTGGCATTTCCCTATGCCATGTCTGGCTGGACACGTGACCCTGCCACTTAATCTAGGGAGGTCTCCTCTCAGCCCCTCGGAGAGACCACCGCCCACCTCCCAGGACTAGAGTACGGAAAGAGATATGGATGTTAAACTGTTAACACCAGTGCCTACAGCATAGAAGGTGCCTAAGAAATGTCATCTCCTCCCTCATTCTCTTCCTTCTTTGTCCTCTGTTTCTGCTGAATCAAGCAGACAGCTGGGTCCCTGCTCTGTGGGTGGGGCATGAGGGTACCGGCAGCTTCCCAGCCCCTCTGCCTTGAGAGGAAGCCAACGGTGGCTGAGCTCTTGTCCAATTGCAGGTTTGCTCCAACCCAGAAGAGCCTGACATCTCTAAGTCTCTTCTGTCTCTAGCTCTGGACCCTCAGGAACCTGGAGAGGAATCAAATGAATCCAGGAAGGCAGAAGAACCAAGCATCCTGAGCTCCGGGCACAGCCTGGAAGGGTTCTTCCATTCTAGGCTTTAACAAAAAAAAAATTGTAATCGGCTGAGCATGATGGCTCATGCCTGTAATCCTAGCACTTTGGGAGGCCAAGGTGGGTGGATCACCTGAGCTCAGGAGTTCCAGACCAGCCTGGGCAACATGGCAAAACCCTGTCTCTACTAAAAAAATAATAATACAAAAAAATGAGTAGACATGGTGGTGCACACCTGCAATCCCAACTACTTGGGAGGCTAAGGCATGAAAATTGCTTGAACCTAGGAAGGGGAGGTCATAGTGAGCTGAGATCGCACCACTGCACTCCAGCCTGGGTGACAGAGTGAGATTCTGTCTCGGAAAAAAAAAAAAATCATAATCATATCGCCTTCATTTAAAGTTTAAACTCAGTTATCCCAGCACTTACACCCGCCAGATTTAGTCATGATTTAATAAGGGCCCTATTTCACCTCCCTATGTTACAGATGAGGAAACTGAGGCATGACATCATGACATCTGTCATTACTTATCAGATGTCATCAGACTAATTTCACTTGGGCCATTCCCACATGGCTTTTCCTTGTAAACTTTACCACTTCCTCTGGTACCCAAACGGCATTAAATAGAATCTTTCCAAAAGTTTTCTTGACCATACTGAAATATTTTTTAACTGCTTCACCTGTATCCAGAAACCAAATACCAAAAATACAGAGAGTAACTCACAAGCATGACAGATTCCCAGAGAGTCAGGCCCCTCCCACAAACCATGCAAAGATTCCCCTGCTGTGAACAGAGGTGAGCTTGTAATTCACAAAGTGGGGCTCCAAGCAAATTGGGTAAACCAGAGAAGATGCCAGGATTCTGACCTGCAGTTCAGATGGCCATTGGGTGGCAGCTTCTCCTGTCTCAGCCCACCCAAAGCTGATTCTCTGTGCCCCTTATTTATGTGGACAAAAGAAACCCAGCGCCGGGGGCTCACGCGGCACTGTGGGATACTGAATCAGGAAATGTCCAGGAGGCGCAGAGAGGAGAACTCACAGGCAGTTTATTTTCAGCAACTGCAGTTTGTCCCACGAAAGAACAGGCATATGACCATCTTCTTGACTGTCCTGGAATAAACACAGGCTTCTCCCACCGTTCAACATACATTTGGAAAATCTAGTCATTGAAGTACCAATACGTGTCAAAGTTGTTGGAATTAGGGGCCTCACTCTTCTTTCACCAGTTCTTCATTTTGGCTATTTTTAAGGCTCTAATATGGAACCTTTCAGACTGCAGGGACATCCCTGAAGCCAAATAAGGCATCTGTGGCCCTTTTCCAGACTGTAGGCAGAAGCAATGGGTGGTTTCAGGACAAAACTCAATAAAATGTGACAGCCCCTGTCTGTGACCCCCAAACCACCAGCCATACTGTGCCCACTGTTCAATCCAGCCAGGTAACCCATCAGGGCACAGCTGGGTGGGCTGGAAGCTACTGAGGTCCCTCCCTACCTGAAGACTCAGACATTCCCACGACTGTAAGCAGGGAACCAACCAACATGCTGGGTGGCCTGAGATTCCAAGGGAGGGTAGCTGGTTTTATCCATTTTTCAGATGATCAACACTGAGGCTCGGGGAGGTGAATTACTTACCCCAAATCCAAGGCTACGGGCATACCTTGAGTGTGGTAACATGTGCTGGGCCCTGCTGATGTGCACCTGGGTGGGGACACCAGAGCACGTGGGATGGAGGGTGCACAGTTTCACTGAAAACCACAGGGTTTGTGCCCACAGAGGGTTCTTTTTTACCATCTGAGGTGCTGTGTTTTTCTTAGAAACACTGCAGTTACTGTTTTTCTTTCTAATTTTCTTTGGGATTTTAACAATGCATGTATGGAATAAACGAACATCAAAGCTAGAAGGAAACTCAGGGGCTAGCCAGTCCAAACCCTCACCTTAGATAAGAAAGCTGAGGTTCAGAGACAGAGTGGCTCGCCCTTGGCTGCAGAGCAAGCCGATGGCTTCAGATACAACCAGGCTCATGTTGCCGCCTTCTCGGTACCGGACATACCTGTGCCTGCACTTTCAACACAGGCCAAGCCACTGCAGGGGCTGCTCAGTGGTAAGCGCTGGGCATCATATTTCCCCAGAGCTCAGCTTCAAGGCAAAGAAGACACCCTGGGAAGCTCCTGGGTCTCCGCCCTCAAACTCTTCTGGCCCCTCCAGCACCCACCATAGAAGGAGGGTCGTCCAGTGCCCCTAGTCATTGAGTGGTGGGCAGAAGGACCAAACCCTTTCTGCTTCCCCACAGTATCTCCTAAACAGACAGAAACTCAACTGACAATAGTCACAATCTGTGTCTGAGTTGCCCCCCTTGTCTCAATTCAGGGCCATCTCAATTAAAGTATTGCTAAGCAGAGCTAGATCTGATTCGGCAAACCTTTAGCCAAATGTCATCCTGGCCCACGGTCATCCTCTACAGAGAATCACGAAGCAGTTAATCCAATTTGAGTAAGACTAAAAATCATATATTGAATCCCTAGAACAACATGTAAAACAATAAAAGTTATGTTAATTATATATACTTAGTCAGTGCAGAAACCCCATCTGTCCCGAAATGGTCAGTGAGGACAATACTTCTCTAGTGTTAATAATTAGCTTATCCTTGCCATGGAGACTAATGCAAGCTCTCTTCTCACGATTGTTAAAACCATAGTTTCCTCTACCATGGTAAATTACAAAAAGGATACAGACTACGGAGCCCCAAAGGGTGCAAACTATCACCAGATGCAACGAGAGACAACAGCTCCCTTCCGGTGATCCCTACACACTCCTAAAAGGTGTGCAGTAAATGAATGACAGTAAATGGACTGATATTTTCAATTTGCCTGGATATAGTAGGAGGTGTGTCAATCATTTAGTAGATAAAATGCTTTGGTTTCGCTTGTCAAAATTCTTAGGTCCTGCTTGTCTTTTTCAGCTACCAGAGAGTTCCAGGGGGCACGTACTTCTCTCTTTCCTGGGCGTGAGCCCTGTTCTCTGACACACAGCTTAACAGAGGCTTTGCTTCTCCTAGGAATGTTCTAATTCCACAGCCACTTTCCTCTGATTTCAGAAGCAAAGACTCATCAAACCCTGCCTACCATCCTAACCACATCCAGGATGGGAGATCCCTTCTCGGAACAGCTGGTTTCCCTATCCATAGAGAAGCTGAAAAGGTCACTGCTTATTCCTACAAAGCCTACTTCAGACCCACTGGCTGAAGCTAGCAAAAAAAATAAAATAAAACCATAGATTTCGTAGAGATTTCATGCCCTGTGGCTTCCTCCTTGTCGTTCAGATGTTAGCTAAGATTTGCAAGGAAAAAGAACTGCTTTCAAATATACTAAGTAACTATGGAAATAAATTAAGCCACTGACGCTGGCTTGATAAAAAGCAGACCACCGAGACAATGACAAGCTAAGGAGGAAGCCAAGGGAAACGGTCCCCAGCAATGAAGTTAACTCTTTCCCAAGCCAGTCGTTTGGTGTGGAATATCTTTCGGTTGTGAAGATGCAACTCTTATTTAAACCTTATGCTAAGCAAGACCACAACGTCACTTCGTTACCTGACTGAGGGAAGAGAGAAATGTAAACGTGTTGCTCCATTGTTCATTTGCCTGGAACATTCCTCTTATGTACATATATATCTAAAATTTGCTTCTTAGACCAAATGATGACCAAGCATCACTAGTATAATTTCTGCTACCACCTGCACACAACTGCACTCATGAAACGAATAGTTCAGCCAGAATTATAAAATGAGAGGCAAGAGGCTCCAGCATGGAAATCAGGTCAACCCAGCATCCTCAGGCTTTGTTGGAAAGTGTGCTATTGGCCAGGTGATCACTACACACACCCATCTCAAAGGTTTTTTGCCACCTATCTGGTCATATATTTTCAGTAGAAATATAGTATCTGAATAACAAATGAAACAGGAAGAATGTGCATCCTATTAGCAGCTAAATGAACCCAAAAATTGTTACTCTGTATTTTCAAGGTTTGGTGTGAGAACTTATCAAATATTTAAAAACAACAGATGTGGCCAGGCGTGGTGGCTGACGCCTGTAATCTCAGCACTTTGGGAGGCTGAGGCGGGAGGATCACTTGAGGTCAGGAGTTCGAGACAAGCCTGGCCAAATGGTGAAACCCCATCTCTATACTAAAATACAAAAAAAATTAGCCAGGCGTGGTGGCATGCACCTGTAGTCTCAGCTACTCGGGAGGCTGAAGCAGGAGAATTGCTTGAACCTGGGAGGCAGAGGTTGCAGTGAGCCGAGATAGCCCCACTGCACTCCAGCCTGGGCAACAGAGCGAGAGTCTGTCTCAATAAATAAATAAACAAACAGACAGGCAGCCTACATTTTGTGTCTCCTACCCACAAAAGCCACTCACATGGCACCATCATGACTGTGAATAGGGGAGTCCAAGTATGGTGTGGTGCGCTGTAGAACGTCTCGATTCAGAGTGGGTCCCACTTCTGAAACAAGCAGCTTTGGAAAAGAATAGCTCTGCCCAGCCTGGCTACAGGCAGCTTTCCCACACATCTTTAGGGATGCACGAGGCTGGACCAGTTCACACCAGGGACTGGAAAAAGACTGAAAATTTCCGGGACCAGGGAGGGTCCATGTCCACAGGAATCAGGCTGATCTTTTCTAAACTCTCTGCTCATTGATTAAAAATAGCAATCAGCAACTCACTGGGTCTTCAGCAGTTCTGCCTGGTACAACCAGGAAGAGCCCAAGTCAGTGCAAGAAAGACGGATTTTGAGTTGCATTCTTTATTTCTAGTAGCTAAAAGTACAAGCTGTATAATTGTAAGCAGGTGGGAAGAACAGGAAGTGGGGAAGAACAAAGCTTGAAACCGGACAGTCACGACATGTGGCTGCAGTCCCGCCACAGTCGTGGTAAATGCTTTCTCCTCCTCAACTGCAAACTCCTTTGCCTATAAAATGTTAGGACTGGCCCAAAAGCTTTCGGGAAAAGTCTCTGCAAGCGCTGATGCTCCATATTTTAAACTACTCTTTAATCAGAAACATATTAACCAATTTTAAAAAGCTTTTAAACACATTTGTTTACAACACTGAAGACTTGAGTCATACATCTTGCTCATGGAGGATGTGATTGGCACAGTTTACACCAAAAGACTGTTTGCAATGGCTCACAGGTTAACTCCTTGGAGACTATTAAAGGCAAATGGAATGCATTTGTCCCTTCTCTGCTTCCATCTGAACTGTGGTGGGAAGTAGAATCTTGGAGTGTCCAGAAGAGCTGCCCAGTCCCCAAATTCATAGCTATCAGGCTTGGAAATTATGAGACAAATCACAAATCAGGATCACAATATGAAAATGTGTTTGCTCGCTGGGCACAGTGGCTCATGTCTGTAATCCCAGCACTTTGGGAGGCCAAGGTGGGCAGATCACCTGAGGTCAGGAGTTCGACACCAGCCTGACCAACATGGTGAAACCTCATCTCTACCAAAAAATACAAAAAACAGCCAGGCACGGTGGTGCACGCCTGTAATCCCAGCTACTCAAGAGGCTGAGACATGTGAATTGCTTGAACCCAGGAGGTGGCAGTGAGCCAAGATCACACCACTGCACTCCAGCCTGGGTGACAGAGCAAGACTCTATCTCAAAAGAAAAGAAAAAAAGAATTGCCCTTCCATATTACCAGGCAGTACTACAAAATCATTTTCAAATTTGCTGGGTAGCTGGGCAAAACAGTTGAGGATTACAATTTTGCTCCAGATAACTTTCAAAGTGGATTACTCACCATGAGAATAGACTAAATTTCACAAGTCACAAAATGGAAGACAATGTTTTTGAAGTCCCGAACATGAGCCTGGTGTGGCTACAGCCTCAAAGCCTTTGGAGTATTTAACAGGGGAAAGGGCTCACTGGTTTTAGACAAGCTTCTTCCCCATGCATTTTTAATGCATGACATTTTAAGCAATGCATTAAAAATAAGAATGGGATTTTTAAAAAAGCTTTTCATTTGCCATTTGCGTTTGGAAGATTGGAGTACTCACATCATTTCAGCCGAATTTCTAAGTATTACACTCTACAGCTAGCAACGTTCCACCCAAGTGATTGGCAAGGCATTATTACGATAATGTCCTCAATTTTCACATACAGTATTTGAGCTGTTTGCTTTCTCAGAATACAAAACCCTGAGCTATTTTCTGTAATTATACCAGATGCATTTTAAGAAGCGTTCTTAGTCTTGAAAAAAGGAAAGAAAACAATCCTGCAACTACTGAGGTCTGTTTGGTTTTTCTCCTGAGAACAGAGGAGCCACTGAATGTCACCTTCTTAATGGGCTTACAGTCAGCCCTTCGCTGGGTTAATTTGCTTAGCATATTTTATGTAGCAACCTTAGAATATTGCTCTGCACAGACTGGAGGGCTGGACGTGGCTTGAGATTGTTGAAATCAATTCAATGGCACCCTTCGTTCCAGAAAATCAAACTGCAGATGTTGAGAAAGTGCTCCTGTCTGACTCAAGCTCCATATGTCCAAGGGCAACTTGTGCTGGTGGAAGGCCAGATCTGCCGTCCCCTCCCTGAGCCCCAGCCACCACCCAAGGCTTCCTCAGCTCCCAGTGCCCCTAACCCTAGAGTCGCACAGGGATCTGCTCCCAGAGCTTGGTCGCTTTAACGCTCTGTTGCCACCTTGAAGTGTTTCGTAATATTTGAATGTGGGGCACATATTTTCATTTTGCACTAAACCCCACAAATTATGTAGCCAGTCCTGCGCCCCACTCCCCATGCCAAAGGCAGAGGAAATGCAAAGTTCTCCCTGCTCCCTGCCCACTTACCCTGCTTAACATTGTGCTTGATTCACTCACTCTCTTTGGCTTTGGTATCTGTAATGGCTCCCAACTGCCCCACGTAGAATCCCACTCCTTTCTCAGCCCAGCACTTGGGGCCTCTTACAGCCTAGCCCAGCCCTGGTTTCCCCTGTCTCCTTAGTTCCGCCCTCTCCCCGCCACCATCTCCTCCATTTCCAGTCTAGTCTTTGTTCCTGCTTCTGGGCCTGGTCTGCAGGTAGGACTCTGGGCACGCCCCTCCCCACCATTTCTGACGTTTAACAACAGGTACGCCTCACACGTATCATTTCCACCTAGGTAGCTACACTGTGCACTTGGCAGCCCACCACCAACACTCAACTGTACCAGCTCCCGCTCCTTGCACTGACACCTTAGGGGCCTGCCTCCTCCTCTCAGCTGCAAGGCCCTTGTCCTGAGCTTTGAGCGCCCACAGACCAGGCAGAACTGGTCCACCTCAGCTGTAGAAGAACAAACATTTCACCAACAGTGGAGAAGTAAACAGTTATTCCAAACAATGTGGGTTCAAAAAAATCTAGAACAGCCTGATTCATCTGAAGCTAGTTTAGGCAGCTTGGATTATCCAGACAATAGCCTCATTTCTCTTCCTTTCATGCACGTGGACATGGCTATGTAACCACCAGAAGGGAAGAACACAGCCCGTGACCTTGGCATCAGCTTGGAGCTCAAACTATGCAGCAGTGTGTCCGACCTTTTCCCACACTCCCTACCTGGTATCTATGAGAGCCTTTAACATGCCAGCTCCAAAAGAAGACACCTTGACTCTCTACAAAGAAGTTCATGGCCTGAGGTAGAAGGCAAGAGGAGGCCACATGGCTCCTAAAATAGGATGACAGCCATGGCGACTATAGAGTTCCTTGCTGCCAAGGGCAATTCTGACAAACGCACTTATGAAACCTGGCATTTAGACAGGCCAAAGTCCTCCCACTCGGTAAAAGAGGTTCTCTTTATTCTGTCTTCTTTAATATTTTCTTACTTGTTGAGCAACAGAAGAGAGAATAGAATAAGAAATTGTGGTTACCTGGGAACAGAGACATAGGAGAAGGAGACTGGGTTTTCCCCAGCTCACCCACCATGGATTTTCCAGACTCCCCCCAATAAATAAGAGGCAGAATTCCAGGAAGGACATAAGCTAGGACTGATACAAATATCAAACTCTTTGACTAAAGTCGTCTGCCCTACCTGTTGGTCAGCAGTCCTATGAAAGGGTTGGTGATGAGCTGGACGGTGGCTTTCGAGGCAAACAACAGACCGACTTGCACGTTTTCATTCAGGAGGTCTTTGTCTTCACTGGGACAGTCGGAAGGGACAGCGGATGCGTTGGTCACCATGTGCTGTGTGGTGGTCTGATGAAGCGGCCCTTCCTGCAGGTCTCTGGTAGCGTTCCCAGTGACCATGGTCGAGTTGTCATAATAGGAGAAGATGCTCCGGAAGCTGTCTGAGCTGGAGGCCGTGTGCACTGGCCTGGCCGTCTGGATTTCTGTAGCATTCTTCTCATGCTTAATGCTGTACAGATAACTTGGGATGATGGGGACTGGGGATGAGAGCAGAATGGCAAGGTGGTGATCACACTGAAACCCTCTCCAGGAAAAAAAGTCAGTAAAAAACTACGGTTGCATCGGCCAGGAGCAGTGGCTCACACCTGTAATTCCAGGTCTTTGGGAGGCTGAGGCGGGTGGATCACCTGAGGTCAGGAGATCGAGACCAGCCTGGCCAACATGGAGAACCCCTCTCTCTACTAAAAATACAAAAATTAGCTGGGCATGGTGGCACCTGCCTGTAATCCCAGCTCCTTGGGAGGCTGAGGCAGGAGGATCGCTTGAACCTGGGAGGTGGACATTGCAGTGAGCCAAGATCGCACCACTGCACTCCAGCCTGGGCGACAGAGTGAGATTCTGTCTCAAACAAACAAAACAACAACAACAACAACAGCAAAACTATGGTTGTGTCAAATGCCAGAAGAGATCCAGAGAGGTTGCAGGTCTACCCCAAAAACAGGAGCCCTGTGCCAGATGTCTACAATGACATTGCAGCAAGTTCACTTTCCTTAGCTCACTAGAAAGAACCAAGCCCCCAGCGGCCCTGAAGACTGTCTCCTCTCAAAGGCAGCTGCTGTGCTGAACTGACTGCTCCCACAGATTCTGTCGTTTGTGGGTTTCTTCCACATTGTTCCTTCAAGGAATATTTCAGAAAAGCAAAATGTGGTCTGATGTCAACACAGTGCTGACCTGGGGTCAACCGGTGCTTCTAAGAAAGAGAGGCTCAAAAGACTTTCAAATGAATGAATCAAGGAAACAGAAAACTGTATTTCATTATGTGTCTTAGAAAAAAATTAACCTGCAGGAAGTAATAACTTGGAAATTCTGCAACAAGCCCACTTCATCCTTCCATTGTGTGAGTGGGAATCTGCAATTTTTCCTACAACTTGTAAGATTTAAGAATTCCTAAGACTTTCACAAGGAAAAAGCAAAACTGTGACACAGGCCAGGCTTGGTGGCTCACGCCTGTAATCCCAGCACTTTGGGAGGTCGAGGAGGGTAGATCACCTGAGGTCAGAAGTTCAAGACCAGCCTGGCCAACATGGCAAAACTCTGTCTCTAATAAAAATACAAAAATTAGACAGCTTTGGTGGCGCAGGCCTGTAACCCAGCTACTCGGGACGCTAAGGCAGGAGAATCACCTGAATCCGGGAGGTGGAGGTTGCAGTGAGCCAAGATTGTGCCACTGCCCTCCAGCCTGGGCAACAGAGTGAGGCTCCGTTTCAAAAAACAAACAAAAAACAAAACAAAAAGCAACAACACAAAAATACAAATTAAATTGTGAAACATATCATCGAAGCTGTGAGCACATGTGTCCAATGGAGCATTCCAGCCTAAGCAGAACTAATACCCTTGGTACTGAACAGGGATGAGCTCCACGGCTCTGATAACTCCTTGAGATGAAACCTATCAGATGCTCTGAAAACCGCTGTGAGAAAACCTGCAAACGGAGAGAAAGGAAACAGCTCCCACCACTTACAGTCTAAATGAGTCGTGATTTTTTTTCATTCGTTAAAAACTGGGATTTTTTTTTTTTTTAAGGAAATGCATACCAAATCCTTCTCTGTTAATGGGCCTAATTAAGAGATCTGAATTTCAATTACTTAATTTTTCAAAATTCCATTATAGGAAAAAGAATAAAACCAACATTGTTCAAATCGCTCTTGCAATGGTTCCTGAAATATTTCCATCTCAAGTCATTCACTAATACAATATACCTGAATGTCTTTTTTTTTTTTTTTTTTTTGGAGTAAGGGATCGAAACTTGCTCTTTTGGGTACTACACCAAATTATTAACCTGCATTTTCGAGTAGCCCAATAATTATTCTGACACGTAATTTTGAACTTTAGGAATTTCTCTTCTGGAACAGAAATCTTTTTCATCGCAGTGAAAGCAGGCAAGAGGATGCGGGAAATTATCAGGGGGAAACATAAGTTCTGGGTCTTATCGGATGTCACAGTTTTTGACCCGAGCATCAGGAAAGCGAAGCCACCAAAGCGGCTCCTCCTAGCCCGGGCGCGGCAGCCTAGAGGGGATGTCTTTTTTGCAAAGCGAGTTCTCCAACTTTCCCGGGGCTTGGCGGAGCTCCGGGACCGCGCTGGGGTAAGCGGAGTGCCGGGGAAGGGGCGCCGGGACTGGGGTGCCAGGGCAGGGGTGCCCTGTCCGCACGTACCCACGACGGTGAGCAGCATGTTGTCCAGCAGCAGCGCCAGGAACACGATGAACAGGATGAGCTTCCGTGAGCGGCGGCTCTCCTGCAGCCAGCGGACCAGCGCCAGCTCGCTCAGGGCCATGTCTCCGGGGCTCCGCTGCGGGCGCGGCGCGCGGTGAGGACCCAAGGCGGCCGGGGACCCCCATTCTCCCGCCCCCCAGGCCGCGGAAGGGAGAGTCAGGGAGCCGCGCGCACCAGCATCCGGGGACACCCCCGGGCGCCCCAGCCTGGGCTCACCTGCCTCGAGCACGTCCCCAAGAGCGCCTGCGCTCCCTGGAAAGAGCGCCCGCGAGCGCCGTCGGAGACCCAATCTGGGGACCCAACCTGGAACCCCCAGGACGCTGCCCGGATCCCCGCCGCCCCCAACTGTGCCACTTCCCAAACTGCACGCTCGGCCCCGTGCACCTTGCGCCCTGCGCCCCGGCTGCCCCGGGGTCCCTGTAGCCCCGCTCGCGTAGCTCTGGGGGCCTCCCTGCCTCCCTGCCTCCCCCGGCCCCGCTCCCCTCCGGCTCCGCGCCCTGCGAGCAGGGAGCCGGGGCCGCGTTACCTCGGGGTCGCCTGCTATGCCTGCCCGAGTCCTCCGCGCCCGCGCCACCGCCCGCAGCGCAGTGGGCTCCGTCAGTCCGGGCGGCTCCGGGTCGCAGTCTCCGCCCCAGCGCCCCTCCGCCGCCGCTCAGTTTACCCCTTCCGACTCTGACGTCACGGCCGGAGGGAGTGGGGGCGGGGGGCTGGGGCGCCCCGGTCTCCGCCCGCCCGCGCCGTCGCTGCGCAGGAGGGGCCGCCGCCTCCCTGTCCCCGCCTCGGCCGCGGCCGCGCCTCTTCTCCGGACCCTGCGCGTGGCCGAGTGCCTTGGGGACCCCGGCCTGGGGAAGCGGCAGGGGCGCAGAGGGAAAGAGGTCAGAGACCCTGGACGAAGGGTGAAGGGCCAGGGACCAAGGCGAGGAGACAAGGCTTTCTTGTGGGTCCAAGTAGTGGCACAAGCTGCTTTGAATAAATCAGGTGGCTCTTTGAGCCTCAGTGTCCCTGAAATGGGCCTTGAAGACGTGAATGATGGCCGTGGGGTAAGATCGCCAGGGGTGACAGGTGCTGGGAGCCAGGGACAGGCTTCTCTTTCCTGAGAAAGCCACGCTTTGCACCCACCATTCCCTCCCCTCTCCTTCCTCTGCAGCCCCGATGCGGGGGTGCCACTCAGAGGAGCCTTTGAGTCCTGGGCATCCTCAAGTTGGTGACGGGGAAAAAGGGGATACCTTTCAGTGTCGCCCTACGGTGGGAGCTGAGGAGGTGAGGGTCCCAGGTCTCAGAAAGTGGGAGCAGTGGGTTTGAGCCTCTGGGGCCACTTGAGCAGGGGACCCTGGAGGCTAGGTGACTGCCCCTGGCCTCTGAGAAAGGGCTAGGGGGTGGGTTGTGGGTGGGGCAGCAGGCTTAGGCCCTGTGTCCTGTACTTTCGCCCCGCGGTCCTGTGCCTGGGCGTCTGGGTGAGAGGTAGTTCCTAGAGCCAGGGGCCTGTGTGTAGCTGGTGCAGAGCTGTCATCCTCACTGCCAAGGACTAAGGGCCTGCCTTTGATTTACAGGTCCCTTTTAGAAGCAAAGGAGAAACAAACAGATGCCCTCTGACATCGCTGGAGCTCTGCAGGCCCTCCGAGGGGACCATGGGAGCAGGAGCTGTTTTCTTGGAAAGCCACCTAGAATAAATGTTACCCTGTCACAGTCTCTTAGCAGAAGAGTGGCCTTGTTTTATTAATGTTAGCTTGTTGTCAGCAGGAGGCCACTGAGAACAGCAGTGTGGTGTGTGGCTGTCCCCGCTCTCTCCGCCTCCCTACTCCATTGCAGAGACCCCCTGTGCTTCCCATTGCTACCCCGAGTGTGAGAAGAGATGGTTGAACAGGTAAGTAGGTCAGGAACATGGGTCTCCAGGATGTCGCAGGATGTACGCAACTTAAATATTAAACAGGGAGGACAGAAGGAAAACCACTTAGGAGGAGGAAGCAGATGGCAGAGAGCCATTTAAGATGGCAGGAGGGTATTACTCACGGAGTGCCCCAGAGTGCTTGCTCTGGAGTTTCAGAACCTAAGATGCAGACTCTACCCCAGGGACCATGGGGACAGAGAAGCATCATGGTAAAGGGTGCCTACCAACATGCCCAGGTCCCAGTCTGCTACTTCCTTGACTGGTGACCTTGGGCTGGTTATGTATCCTCTTCGTGGCTTAGTTTCACCATCTCTGGAATGGAGATACTCACCAGACCTACTGCAGCGTGGCTGTGAGAATTCCACGGGAATGTATAGGCAGCTCTTAGCACAGTGCCTGGCACAAAGTGAGAGCTCTGTAAGTGCCGGCCCCTCACTCATGCGGTGAATATGTGCTGAGTTCTTAGTATGTGCCAGGCACTGTGGTTAATGCTGGGGAGACAGTAAAAGTCCAGACAAATCCCTGCTGACATTCTGACCTGATAGCAGCATCATAGCAGTGAACACTGGAAGCCACACCAAACTCCAGCCCAGACAGCTGGATGTAGATGGCTCCAAGGACAATGCCAGCCTGGCATTCCTGCCTCCCGATCACTGCCAACACCCCTAGAACAGTATGGCCTATAACAGGGTCTTCAGACTTTTTGTTGAAACCCTCTAAAAAATGTTTAACAATATGTTTGCCTTATACATTTTCAAGTTGGCATCTACAATGAGTTTTGTAATCATATATTTAAATAGGGCATATTGTATTTATTGACCTTTATATATAAAACTATTATATCTCTCTTTTAAATATACCCAAAGGAATTTATATAAGAACACAAAAGCGCCATGTTATACTTAAAAATATAAACAAGCATCCCTTTAATAGTCAAAATATTTACATTGTGTCCTTTACCCCTTTAAAGTATGTTTCCATTCTGTTTCCAGCATATTTTTATCCTACTGTAATGCTTTTATCGTTTAAATTCTGTATTCATCACATTATCTATTATGTGAACTACGACAAATATGTGACTATGCATTAGCTTTTCAAAATTTTCTACATATGGACATAAATATGGCAACAATAGACACTGGAGACTACTAAAGGGGAGAGGAAGGGAGGGGGGAAAAGGTTGAAAAACTAACTCTTGAGTACTATGCTCACTACCAGGGGTACAGGATCGATCATACCCCAAACCTCAGCATCACTCAATACACCCATGTAACAACCCTGCACATGTACCCACTGAATCCCCAAACAAAAGTTGAAACTATAAAAAAAAGTGTAGGCAGAGTGACTCATGCCTGTAATCCCAGCATTTTGGGAGGCTGAGGTGGGAGGATCTCTTGAGGCCAGGAGTTCAAGACCAACCTGGGCAAGATAGTGAGACCCTCTACAAAAAAAATTAAGAATTAGTCGAGCGTGGGTACACGCCTGTGGTCCCAGTTACTTGGAAGGCTGGGTTGGGAGGACCACTTGAGCCCAGGAAGTCAAGGCTGCAGTAAGCCATGATCACACCACTGCACTCTAGCCTGGGCAACAGAGCAAGACCCTACCTCAAAAATAAATAAATAAATAAATAAACAAATAAATAAATAAATATTTTCTTATGGCCATAAGGCCCTAAAATTCTCTTTAGGATTATCTGATTATACCAATGATTAATGGTATTTAAATGATCAAGACATCATACACAAATATGCACTTTGATAAATAATTATTAAACATAAAAAGGAAAATTGTATTAAAAGTACATTACTTAAGAGACGCATAGGAAGGGGATTTTTGGAGCCTTGATGAAAGAGACACCAAAAGTCTCTGTTTGGTGCCAAGGATGTTTTTGTGCCTCAGGACACTGTATACAGGAAGGGGGTCAGACTCAGGTTAGACAGGAAGGGAGCCTTTCTTTGCCCAGGGGAAGATGGGAGACTGTGGAGAGGGGAGGCCATGCAGGAGCATGTGCATGTCCCCACACAGCTCCATCTCAGCCAGATGAGCTTTAAAATGGAAGACATGAAAACTGAGGGTCTCAAAAGCTTGGGACATCTTCGTATACACTCAGTGTCCTGCCATTCCAGGCTGAAGAGCCTCCACAGCCACTTCTGATACTTCTCAGCCCTTGCCTTCCCCCTCTGGCCACAGTGGTTCCTCTCAGCATTTCTCTGCCGCAGGGCCTTTGCACATTTTCCTTCCTCTTCCTCTTCTTTTCTAGTTATTTCCTCTCTCAGTCCCAGCATCGCTTCCTGGAGGAAAGCATGCGGTCCAGCATGAGACAGGCCCCTCCCTTACAAACCCTCATGAAGGTGTTACTTCTTTTTACTTCACTTCCTCCTTTGAGTAACCCTCAAAGAAGCATTTCTTCCTCTAGAGTTACTTCCTCTCTAGAGGGAAGTAACTCTCCCTCCTCTCCCTCCACTCACTTGCACCTTTTTTAGACACTGGAGACTGAGGAGGTACAAAGGTGGTACCAGGATTGACTTTTTCATTACATTTCAATATTTGGGAATGATAATTTCTAAATTCTATTTAGGAAGTAGCCACCTGGGACATAGCAGTTATTTGAAATAGACATTACTGGAGATACACTAACAGGAGTTTAAGCTGTAGACAGCATCCTAGTGGGGTCCCTTACAAGTTACATGACCTTGGTCAGGCTGCTTGACCTTTACACACCTCAGTTTCTTATCTGTCTCTCCAGCAGGTTAACAGTCCCTCCCTCCCAGCGGAGTTATAGAGAGAAAGTGGGATGGGCCTTGCCTAGTACCTGACATCCATTAGGTGTTCTCTGTTACTGGAAAATGGGAAGTGCTGGATACAGGGAAGGTGTAGGTGTTTCCTGGGGGAAAAATCCTCAGGTGCTCCCCCACCAGAGAACCTGGAAACAAGGACAATACCCTCAACTCCTGGGCATTAAGCTGTGACATGCAAGTAATGGGTCAGAGCAGAAACGAACAAGGCCATCCCAAGAGACTCAATGGTTCCTAGGCTAGCCCAACCTGGCATACTAGTTATCACACAGACAGGGAAGGAAGGGAGAGTAGAGTAGCCAGGCAGGAGCCAGCAAGCTGGCACAGGATTGGAACAGATAGGTCACAGAAGGGGGAGCCCAAATAGCTACCAAGCTCATGAAGAAACACTCACACACTAGTAATCAGAGAAATGCCTATTAAAATGAGGTCGAGATGCAGCCCTACACCCGGAGCACTGGCAACAATAGGAAGTTGGGTGAGGCCATTTGTTGGTGAAAATATAGGGAAACAAGGGTACTTTTCTTGGGGTGCATGGGGACTGGTGCAGCCTTTCTGGAGAGCAGTCAGGAACTTTTTGGTGGAATTAAGTAAGTGCCCACCCTTTGATCCAGAGTTCTCTCTCTGCCATCTTCTGTTCAAACCAAGAAGCCAGATGTAAAAGCCCCCCAGAGGCTACCCACAGAAGAGCCCCTGCACAAAGAGCTGCTCCCAGGAAGAGCCTGGGTAAATGTAGGATACGTTGTAGGTTTCAGGGCACACCAGGGAAGTCACTGAGACAGTTACCACTGCGCTTTGTGGGAAATTCCATCCCATTTGTACATAGCCCCAGGTGTCTCCCATGGCCTGTATCTCAGTCCCCTGAATCTCCAGGGCTAGCAGCTTCAACAGAACTTTCCTAGGAGGGCTCCATCTACACATGATTTGTTTGCATCATCTTCAGACTGGATAGAGCAAGTGTCTTTTGGGCAAGACCCTCAAGAGCTCCTTGCCAATCTCCTCCTAGGAGAGCAAAGACAAGGTGCTAGTGGGAGGATTACTACGTGGCTTAAGGGAGGGTCTGGCTGCTCCCCACGCTGTGGCTGGAGAGTAGGAAGTGAGAGGGCCCAGAACAGGGACCTGAAGGTAGGCTGTAGTCTCTCTCTCTCTCTTTCTGTCTCTCTCTGTCTCTCTCTGTCCTGTTCATCTCTGAGAAATCCCTACTCAGGACCTAAGGGGCATGGACAAGGATGGTCATTGCCATGTTGTGTGCAGCAGTGGGGAATTGAGGCAACCTGGGTTTCCCTCACTAGGGAAGATGTAGGTGAAATGTGGAGGACGTGACTGTAGAGTACCATGGAGCCATGGAAGCCGTGCACTGCATTGCACACATCTCCACAGGCAGATTTTAGGAGGCCTTGGGTCTTGGGAGGAGGAGGAGAGTAAGTTCTATAGCATAATTCCAAGTGGGTACATGACAAGCACATGGACACCATTACATTTTTGGAGGCTTCGTTCCCATCCAAGGGTATGAATCAAGCACATTGGAAGTGGATCCCCTTCCCCGGGAGGGGGCTAGGAGTGGGGATCTAGGATGAAGTGGAAATAAGTGAAAAGAAACCAAGAAACGGGCACCACAGTCTGCTCAGAACTGGGCAGAGGATCAACTCACCTCTCTGTACATAAGGTACCCCACCACTGCCACCCCTGCCAAAAGGATATGTTGGTGATAAAGTGGCTGTCACCATAGACACTTAGAAAAGGCAAACACTTTCAATGTAGCATTGGCTGCACTGAACACACAGGCCATGCAGGCAGATGCCTCCTGGGGAGCAGGCAGGGTCATGTGCTGTGGCAAGCCAGACTGAAGAGCAGTGATAGCAGATGGAAACCTCCTTCCCCAGAAAACAATGGCAAAACATCCGAAAAGGGCTATGTCTGGCTCAAGGCAAAAGACTCTTGGATGGATTCTTTTTGTTTTGTGGTTTTGTTTTTTGCCTTTTCCCTCTAACTTCCTTTATAAACCTTTAACTGTTTAAAATTAAAATCATAACATCATCTTGAGGGACTCATGACGTAAGCAGATGTATTACTTACAACAACTGTTATTAAGGGATGGGGGTGGTTCTGGGGCTGTAATGAGACCATATTTCCATACTTTATGTGAAGGACCTGTGATTAACTGTAAATGGACTGTAAAAAGTTAAGGATGTATGATGGAATCCTAGGACAACCACTGTCAAAAATAATGCAAAGAATCGCTAAACAGCTAACAGAAAAATTAAAACTAAAGGCATTCTAAGAAAAAGTATTCAAGTCATTTTAAAAGAAGGGGAAGGAGGAACAGATGAACAAAAACCAGAGGAGTCAGGCAGAAAACAAAAAGAAAATGATAGAGGAAACCGAGCTAAATCAAAAATTATGGTAAACATTAATAAACACTACAAATAAAAGAAAGTCATTGTCAGAAATGATTTTAAAAAGAGTCTCAACTCCATGTTGTCTATAAGAGACACTCTAAATATAAAGACACAGATCAGTTGAAAGTAAATGAATGAAAAAAATACAATGCATATAAACTATAAGCCTAAGAAGGCTGAAGTGAGTGTATTAATTTCAGATAAAATAGATTTCAAAAACAAAACTTGAAACAGAGATCTAAAAAGGAGCTTTCATTATGAGAAAAGGAGTCAGTCAACAGGAAGATATAGAAGTCGTAATGCATATGCATCCAATAATAAGGCCCCAAATCTATGAAACAAAAATGGACAGAATGAAAGGGAGAAATAGACATTTCTGTAATCAAAGTGGGGAAATTGAACACCCTTTCTCAACAATTGATAGAACAGCTGAACAAAAAAATCACCAGACATAGAAGATCAAAACAATAGCAGCGGCCACCTTGGCTTAATTGGTATTTATTTACACCAAGCAGCAGCAGACTTCACATTGTTTTCAAGAGTACATGGAAAGTCTCCTCCAAGATCTGTCTCATTCAGGTGGAGGATTGTTTTTCACTTGACGCCAACTCAATCAATTGTTTAGCATATGGGTAAATAATGAGACTGTGATTAGAAAAAGAATGTATTTCATTCTCACGCATTTCTGAGGTTTTCTGCGTAGGCAGCTGCAAAAGAACATTTTCTGTATAAAATGTAACCAAATCGACTCTTCTGATTTTAAGAGGGAATGGGAAGGCAAATGTCAATTTACTTGAAGGATGCCTCCCTGACTGCCAATGACATTAGGTCATAGATGCTCTAACTTAATAATTCAATCACTGAATTAACTGGCTTCATGTGGCATTATCTGTAAATGAGGGTCTCCAGGTTTGGCTACTTTAATAGAATCACTAACCTGTCTGAGGACATTTGCTGTCATTGAAGGCTGCAGAGGAGCCAGCTGGCTGTGAAGAGCAGGTTTTCATTCGCTTCATGCCTTGATCCTCCACTCTCATTTGGACTATTGCAATCCCCCCTCCCACTCCTACCCCCATGTCGGCTCCCAGCATCCCCAGGCCTCATACAGTCTACCTTCCTCCCCAGCCAGAGACAGCTGCAAAAAACCAACATGGTCACACCACTTCCTTGTCTAAAACTCTTCAATGGCCTCTCACTTGGGATAATGTCCAAAGTTTTCCATGTCGCCCAATGGGACACGCCTGGTCCAGCCCTGCCCACTCTTTCCATCTTAATTTGCCACATTTGTCCTTGCTGTCTATCTCAGATCAGATTCCCTTATGATTCTCTGGGCTCTTGCATGGCTTCAGATGTCTTTGCGTATCTCCAGGGCCCCAGAATTCCAGCCTGAGAAGCACTGGCCTGGGAGCTCCTCTCCTCCTCTTATACCACTTGCCCATGGCCTTCCCTCTTGCCCTCCGTTTCCCCACCCAGCTACACTGGGCTCTTTTCAGTAAGTGCACTCTGCCTCAGGGCCTTTCTGCTCTCTGTTCCTTCTGCCTGGGGAACTCTTCTCCCTTTTCATCTGATTATCTTGTTTGCATTCCTAGCCTCTCATCTGCTCATATACCCAATGTTCCCTCCTACCCCAGGGCCTTTGCTCAGGCCATTCCTACTGCCCAAAATGTCCTTTCCTCTTCTACCTTCATCTCATTAATTCTCCCTTGGCCTTTACATCCTAGGTCAAAACACAGGTAGGTTGAAAGTCAATGGATGGGAAGGTATTTCTTCCCAGGGAAGCCTTCCCTGACACCAGAGCATATGTCCTCTGTGCCATATTGATAGATCCCAAAACCTTCCAGTCCTGGTATTTCTCATCACAATCACAAAGTTACTAATATGACTGTCATTAATGTTGGGCTTCTGGGTCCCTCTCCCTGGGAGCTCAGTGAGGTCAGGGGCTTCAGTGTCTTATTCACCCCTGCGTCCCCAGAGCCTGGCACAGAGTAAGAGTTCAGTAAATGCTGTGGCTGATCCAAGTTCCCTGATCACTTATGAAGTGAATTCACCATCCCAGGCAACTCACCAATGCCATCAGGCACCCACTACACAGGAGGCTCGGCCCTCGCTGGCTGTCTCCTTGTGGGTCCAGTGATCTGCTGTTGCTCAGGCCAGCTTCCATGCCTTTGCCTAAGTAACTTCCTCCACCTGGAACATCCACTCCCTTTCTTCTACCTATCCAAGCCCTCACCTCTTCCTACCTGGTTTGGCTTGGAAAACTCTTCCCCACCGTCAATTACTGAGTGACCGTGAAACCCAGGCAATTTATGATGCAACAAGGGAATGCTGTCTCTGCTCATTAACGTCAATAGAATCATTTATGTCCCCTCCTTCCCCAGCATTCCCTGTGGCCATCCCCCCGTGCCCCAACCTCTGCTCATCCGTGATGCTGAGTCTTTGCTTAGGCAGATCGTTTTCCTAGGATGTCGTTCCTGCCCCAGCCCGGGGAGCCCAGCCAGAAGCAAAATGCCCAGATGTCATCCCATGATCCCAGCTGTGCCATCAAAGCTGAAGGCCCACAGCATGGCACAGGCACCCTCCAATTCTCTATTGAATGGTTCCTGTTCCCTCTTCATCCCCACTCCTGTCCCCGCCACCAACTCCTACCCCAGAAGCCTCCTCTCTGCTCCCCCCGGCAGCATGTGCTGCCTCCAGTCTATCTGTGACTCTGTAGGTCTCCATGAACCACCATTTTCTTCCAACAAACCCCTCCCCTGTTCAGGTGCCTAAGGTAGCTCCCTGATACCTCACATCTACACTCTCCCACCTGGCTCCCAAGATCATCCACAACCCACCCCACCCCACCCCTCACTCCTACCTTTGCTTGAATCACACCGGCCCCTCCATGCCCCAGAAACAGTTACCAGTCATGCTATTTGCCTCATCCCTCCACCGTTCCCAATCCTATTCCTAGCCCAGAGCCCAACTCAAGTCCTCTGTCTGCTGCAAATGTTGAGCTTTACATGGTCATCACAGCCTTCCTGGGCTTCGACCTATAAGAACACATAAAGCCCTGAGAAAGTATTTACAGGCCTCTGCCGTGTCCATGTTCCAGTAGGTTCATCTGGGCTTTCTTCTTCTTTTTTTTTTTTTTTTTTTAAGAGAAAGGTAATAGCTCTATTGCCCAGACTGGAATGCAGTGGCATGATCACAACTCACTGCAGCCTTGACCTCCTGGACTCAACTAAACCAATTTCATCTGGGTTTTGTATCTGTTTGTTTGTTTGTGCTTTTTAAAATGTGGCTGAGAGAAAGTTGTAAATTAACTATTTGTGTGAGATGGCACCAGGTAGCAACTATATGCTGCAAGGGGTCTTTGAGGCTATTAAGTCTAGTGGCTGCCTTTGACACACAGAAAAGCAGACCCAGAGAGGGACAGCACCTTGCCCAAGGTCATACACGTGTAAGGGCATGGTGGTGAGAATTGGAACTCTGCTTCTTGGACCTTGGTGGTTTGGGGGCAGATGATGTCTGACACTGTGGGGGCTGATAGGTGGGCACCCACAGGTGGTCCTTCGCAGCAGAGGACATTGGAAGGGACCACAGACTCGGAACACAGCCCGGTGGAAGCTCCCACACCCCCCTGCTCATGTCCTCGCCCACTTGCCATGCCGACTGCACATCCAGACATCCGCAGGGCAGAAGATTTTAGTGGATAATCAATAGTCTGATAGGGCAGGCTGCAAAGACCCAAACCTAATTATGTTGTTCAGAAACTTGTCTGTAACTAAAAGGCATCTGAGAAATCACTGTCACCATTGCTGAGAGGGAGAGAAATCCAGTCATTAGGTCCAATTGGATTTATATTGACTGTTGGCTTGATGTAGAAGATGTTGAATCCCTGCAAAACTGTTGTTTGAATACCACAGGGAAACACACTCACAGAGACACACAGGTTTTTTCTTTCCTAGGAGACTTTTGGGAAGGTTCTGGTTTACACTTTTCTCACAGGCAGCCTGAGATGTGATTGACAGGGTGATTTCCTGGGTCTCACTTTTGAAGTTCTAGATGGGCAGAGCAGAGCATGAATCTCTGTCAAAGGCAGCATGGAGGGACTGAACGCCTCCTCCAACTCCAGGCATTTGACAATCCCCACCCTGAATAGGAGAAAATACTTCAGGGTGAGAAACCTTTCAACAACTAGTTGAGATATTTGAATGTTGTATTAGTCCGTTTTCATGCTGCTGATAAAGACATACCCAAGGCTGGGCAATTTACAAAAGAAAGAGGTTTAATTGGACTCACAGTTTGACATAGCTGAGGAAGCCTCACAATAATGGTGGAAGGCAAGGCGGAGCAAGTCACAGCTTACATGATGGCGGCAGGCAAAGAGAGAGCTTGTGCAGGGAAACTCCCATTCTTAAAACCATCAGATCTCGTGACACTTATTCACTATCACAAGAACACCATGGGAAAGACCTGCACCCATGATCCAATTACCTCCCAGCAGGACTGTGCCACAACACAGGGGAATTATGGGAGCTACAAAATGAGATTTGGATGGGGACACAGAGTCAATCCATATCAAATATCAAGTCATTTTTTCTTTTTTTGAAATGGAGTCTCACTCTGTCGCCCAGGCTGGAGTGTGATGGTGCAGTCTCAGCGCACTACAACTTCTGCCTCCCAGGTGCAAGTGATTCTCCTCCCTCAGCCTCCTGAGTAGCCTTCAGAATTGCAATGGGAAAAACCTGGTAAACCTCCAGAATCCTGCCCACAGGGACCTGCAAAGCTAAGCGACGTCCACCTGAACAGTGGAACACCACGTGACCACTGGAGAACATTAACTCAGTGTTTACCATGGGAAAATATGGAAGACATATTATTCTTCAGTGAAACCAAAGCTCACAGAACAGCATGTCTGGAATGATCCAATTTAGGTAAACAAATAAATTTCTTCAAAAGACTGTAATACATGTGTCCGGACCAAATGCTGACAGACCAGTTCTGAATGGAAGTTGTTCAACCCACCATGGTGTTGACAAGAATTAGTTCCAGGGAATAAAAATCATGGGGAGGGGGGAGTTTACCAGGGTGAAGATTTTTCACTTCCCAGTTATAAACGTATGCCCACCCAGATTTTTTTTGAAGTTTTATTTGCCACAAGTTCTGTGATGGTTAATTTTACACGTCGACTTGACTGGATGGCTGGAGGCCTGGATGGCTGATGGAGCACTGGGTGTCTGTGAGGTGTTTCCAAGGGAGATTAGCATGTGAATCAGTGGACTGAGGGAGGAAGACCTGTCTTCAATGTGGGGGCCACCATCCAATCAGCTGGGGCCCAGCTGGGACAAAGACCTCCACCTAGAGGGGCTGGGCTTGGAAAACGTTTTCCCCACCATCAATTACTGAGTGACCATGAAACCCAGGCAATTTATGATGCAACAAGGGAATGCTGTCTCTGCTCATTAAAGCTACAATAATAGAATCATTTATGTCCCCTCCTTCCCCAGCATTCCCTGTGGCCATCCCCCCATGCCCCAACCTCTGCTCACTCCTGATGTTGAGTGTTTGCTTAGACAGATTGTCTTCCTAGGATGTCGTTCCTGCCCCTGGCTAGGGGAGCCCAGCCAGAAGTAAAATAATCCCAGCACTTTGGGAAGCTCAGGGGAGAAGATTGTGAGATCAGGAGTTCAAGACCAGCCTGGGCAATATAGTGAGACCTTGTCTCTATAAATAATAATAATAATAATAATAATAATAATAAATTAGCCTGGCATGGTGGTGCACGCCTGTAGCCCTATCTACTCAGGAAGCTGAGGTGGGAGGATGGCCTGAGCCTGGGAGGTCGAGGCTGCAGTGAGTTCTGATCATGCCACTGCACTCCAGCCTGGGGAACAGAGTGAGACTCCATCTCAAAAAAAAGCAGGTGGAGGAGGAGGTTCACTCTCTCTACTTCCTCTCTCCCTTTTGGAGCAGGCTTCTTTTCTCCTCCTGCCTTTAGACATCAGACTCCAGGTTCTTTGGCTTCCTGAGTGAGGAAGGGAAAGACAGAGGGAGGAAGGAAGGGAGTGAAGGATAGAGGAAAGGAAATAGGAAAGGAAGGAGAGAGAGAGGGAGGGAAGAAGGCAAGGAGAGAAAGAGGGAGGGAGAGAGGGAGAAAAGGAAGGGGAGAAGGAGGGAGGGAGGAAGGGAAGAAGAGAGGGAAGGAGGAGGAAGGGAAGGAGGGAGAGAGGGAGGAAGATGGGCAGGAAGGGAAGGAAGGAGGGAGGAAGGAAGGGAAGGAAAGAGGGAGGGAGGGAGGGAACGAGGAAGGAAGGAAGGGAAGGACGGAAGAAGGGAGGAAGGGAGGAAGGGAAGGGGGAAGGAAGAAGGAAGGGAGGAAGGGAAAGAGGGAGAGAAGGAAGAGAGGGAAGAAGCCCTCCTTCAAGTAACATCACCACCACTGACTTCTCCCCTGCGTGCACTCTGTATACAATGGACTGAATATTTGAGTTCCCCCTGTTTGTATGTTAAAATCCTAACCCCCCGTGTGATGGTATTAGAAGGTGGGGCCTTCAAGAGTAGTCAGGTCATGAGGGTGGAGCCCTCATGAGTGGGATTCATGCCCTTATTAAAGGGACCCCAGAGAGCTCTCTAGCCCTCTTTCCATCATGCTAGGTTACAGTGAGGAGGGCTCTCCAGAAAAGGGCTCTCACCAGAACCTGACCCTCCTGGCGTCCTAATCTTGGACTTCCTGCCTCCAGGCAGGTGAGTAATGTCTGCCATTTCTCAGGCACACAGGCCATGCTGCTTTGTTACAGCAGCCTGAACGGACCGAAGACACCGGCGTCCCAGCAACTGGTACACTGTATGGCCTTTGTTTTTACCTTGATCTCCCCTACCTAAGAACTTGAACCCAAGCCCATGTGAACCCTTGCCTTTCCCCAGAAGGCTTTGCGCCGCCTCTCCCAGGTGAGAGGGAGAGCCCTGTCCCGGCTCTCTCCAAATGTGAATCCTCAGAGGACAAGATTGGGTGTCACTAAACGTTGATCCCTCCACAGACCTAAGCACAAGGCTTTGCACACAAACGGAGCTGTGCACAATTATTGCTCATTGAGTTTACTTTTGATAATGATATCCTTTTCTGGCAAACTATTCCAATAATTTAAAAAAATATATCTTTTATTGTATGATTGCCTTACTACAAAACTATGTAGATTGCAAATAAGCTTTGCTTTCAGTCGTTCAAAGGAGCTCAGCATGTGAATGTACAGGATTTTATCGAATTGTTCTTTTTCAGTGGACATCTGCCTTGTTTGTGTTTGATAAATAATGCTATTGTCCATGATGAATAATGCCATTGTCCATGATGAATAATGCCACAGGGAACAATCTCTATGATCACATCTTTCACACCTATGCAATGATGACCTTTGGAAATTCCCAGTGGTGGCAAAATTGGATGAAGAGTGGGAAATTTTCCATTGTGGATAGAGCCCATTTCAAAAACCTGTTTCCCCATATTTCATGACTGTTTTCTTCTAGACAGCAGAACAGCCCAGTGGCTGGGGGTGTTTGGGGAAATGCTGGCTGGAATCCCTTCTTCCCTTCATTGGCTGTAAGACCAGGGTCATCCCCCTCATCCCCTGAGCTTCAGGGTTTCCTCCACTGAAGAGATGACTCTCACCCCTCCTGCCTCACATGGTACAATGAATGGAGAAGCCCTGGGAGCCTCACAGCTGTAGGGGTGGTTCCTGCCTTGGGTTCATCCTGGCCAGAGTCTTGGTCAGCATAGCCTTGAAGATTCTAGAAGAACACTGGGTAAATAGAAACTGTAGATGTAGAACTCTCCTCCGTCCATTTCTTGTCTCTCCTCTCCCACCCAGTCATGTCTCCAACCCCATAACCTGCCAGGGGTGTATAAAAGAACCCCCAGGGAGCATGTCCAGCGTGCCTCACAGCTCAGCTCCTAGCCCTGAATGCCCTTGTTTCCCTAGGAAATAACTCTTCTTCCTTTTTAAAATTCAGTCTTAGCTGGCTGTAGTAGCCTGTGCCTGTGGTCCCAGATGCTCAGAAGGCTGAGGCAGGAGGATCGCTTGAACCCAGGAGTTCATAGCCAGCCTAAGCAACATAATGAGACTCGATCTTAAAAAAAAAAAAAAAAAAAAAAAAAAGGTTTTAATTCAGTCTTGTTATTCTCAGGCAGAAATCTGTATTTTTCTTTACTATTGTCCATTGAATCTCAGGCAGAAATCTGTATTTTTCTTTACTATTGTCCATTGAATCTTGCTCCAATTAAACAGCTTCCAATATTCTTCTAGAAGTTTCTCTAGGCAAACCAAGGGAAGAAAACTTTTGAAGAAAGAAATGAGGATGAGATTGTTCAGAGCAGTGTTAACTCGTCTTAGTCTGTTTTCTGCTGCTATAACAACACCACAGACTGGATAATTTATCAAGAATAGAAGTTTAGGTAGCTCACAGTTACGGAGGCTGGGAAGTCCCAGATCATGGCCCCAGCATCTGGCAAGAGACATTCCATGTTTGAAGATGGAAGGCATCACGTGGTGAGCAGGCACATGTGGCAATGTAAAAGGAGGCCAGACTCCCAGATAACAACCCAGTCCTGTGATAACAGCATTAATCCATTCATGAGAGGAGCTCTCTCAAGACCTAATCATTTCTTAAAGGTTTCACCTCTTAATACCATCAAAATGGCAATTAAATTTCAGCATGACTTTGGACATTTGAACCATAACACTCCTCAAAGTGGCCAGTTGGCCAGCTGCTCATTCTAGGCACATGATGGGATAGAGAGCTTGGCAAAGCCTCTCTTTGAGCAAACTTTAGACTGGCCCCTGGGAGCCCTGTTTCTGACTAGGTGTCACCCTGGGGCCCTGTCTTCAGCCTCCCTAGTTCAGTTGTAGCAAGAATTCTCCTAAGTCAGCTTATTGAGAGTCTCTCTCCACTCTTGTTATCTGATCTCCCTGACCTGCCTTCAGCAAGATTCTGAAGTCCCCAGCTGTCTTTGCTGTATTCTGAGTTGAGCTTGATCTCGCTCCCCTATTGTGCTAGTCTTGACACCTATCAGCATAGTCCAGAATAAAGTCTTCCTTGCTGTTTGAACAAGGGTCAGAATAACTTTTTCTTTAACAATTGTTAATGTACTGCATTCTTCATCAAGAAAGCCTTGCTACAAAAAAAACTGCCTGCTGCACTCAAGTGTGCTTGGGGATATAACTGACTGATGTTCAGGTGCAAGCACCTTATCCTGTTGAGGACAGAAAACAATTGCACACTTACATTGATCTGGTCCCCAGGGCACACTTTCATTTTGGCTAGTTTGAAACCTACAGTGGGGAGAGAATGCTGAGGGAGTGAGCAGGGGAAGAGATGCTTTTTCACACCAGCGCTCCATCTGGAATGCCAGGAGGCCCACTCCAACACACCCTCAAAGCCTGGCCAGAGTAGGGTTGGTGGGTGCCAACCAACCTAGGCCTCTGATCCCTGTACTCATGGCAGGATCCTGCTGGTCCCCAGGCAGCAGGTGGGGATGTCAACAGGATGGAAAAGAGCATTTCCAGTCCCTCTAACTTCTAGGGAGGCTGAGTCTCCATCAGCAAATCTTAACTTAGGGCCTACCATGTGCTGGCCTCGGTGCCTGTCGCTATGGGCATCGATAGTGCAGGCCATGGCCCTGCCCATATGGGGTTGACACTCTAGCCAGGCAAGGGCCCAGTGGCATGTGCAGTTGAGCCAGCAAGAACCTTTTTTTTTTTTGAGACGGAGTCTCACTCTGTCACCCAGAATGGAGTGCAGTGGCACGATCTCGGCCCACTGCAACCTCTGCCTCCCAGGTTCAAGCGATTCTCCTGCCTCAGCCTCCTGAGTAGCTAGGATTACAGGTGCATGCCCCCACACTTGGCTAATTTTTATACTTTTTGTAGAGATGGGGTTTCACCATGTTGGCCAGGCTGGTCTTTAACTCCTGACCTCAGATAATCTGCTTGCCTCAGCCTCTCAAAGTGCTGGAATTACAGGCATGAGCCAGCACACCCGGCCAAGAACACTTTTCTTTATTTCTGAAAGGAGGCAACAGTAACACGGCAATGACAGACATATCCATTGCCCACTGTAAGGAGAAAGGTGTTCGACCCCTTCTTGGTATGACAGCAGCCAAAACCAAGGGTCACCTGAAGACTGCACAGTGCATGTGACGGGTGGTCAAGTAAGAGCCAAGCTCTGGAGGAAAACTTCCTCATTTGGATCCCTTTCTGGTTTTACCACTTATTGACCAGGGAACTCCGGGCAAGTCACTTCACCTCTCAGTCCTGGGGATCATAATAGCACCTCCTTTGTATGTTTTGTGAATAGCACCTCCCTTGTATGTTTTGTGACGATTCAAGGATGTAAGGACCATAGCAAAGTGACTAGCACAGAGCGAAGGCTGTTCTGACTCATCTCCTCTCTCCTCCAGGCTCCACCTTGCCCAGGTCTTTTCCCAGGTGAATGGTGAGTCCTTTCAGAATCAGACCCAGGCTCAGCTTTCCAGCCCAGCACCAGGGGGCTCTAGAAGACCTTCTATATCCTGTAGTCCTACCACATAATTAAGGCTCATTTTGAGCCATCTGCTGTTCATGCATTCATTTTTGTTGATCACCTATTATGTGCCAGGAGTTGTGCTAGGCTCTGAGGTCACAGTGGTGAGTCAATCAGTCATCCTGCCTCATGGAGCTAACACTGCATGGGGACTGGGTACTAATCAACATGCAATTAGAGCTGGAAAAATCGCTCGTTCAAGTCCACAGAGCTCCGCCATACTCTGGGGGCAAGACGGAGGCCTCCATGTGGGGGGTGGGACATTAAAGCCATGGAGGGCTGCATCACCTGGCAGGGGTAGGTGGGTTGGAGCTGAAGAGAGAGAAACAGAGCTCAGACAAAACAGCTCAGGCTCAAAGACGATGGGAGTGGACTCAAAGGAGGGGTGCAAAGAGGGAATTTTGAGGCCTCGGGTTCTGAGCGAAATGGGGCTGGCATCTTCACGCCACTTGAAGGCCGGGGACATTGGTAGCTGCCCACCTCAGAAGGCCAGCAACCAGCCACCTTGCAGTGAGCCCAGCTGTCCAGACCCCTGGAAGGCCATCTGTGTGTGGTCCTCACTGTCAGCCGGGATTCCTCCATGATTCTGGAAAATGGGGGCCGTTCACCTCTTAGATGGGCGAGTTACAGAGGGCCTGAAGGGCCTTGTGGAATGCAGTGGAAGACACAGCCTTGGCTCCCAAGGTGCCTCTGATCTCTGTGTGGGCCCCATGACGACCAGAGGGAGGCTTCAGACAGCTCAGGCTGTTTTGATACAAGCTGCTCTGCAGCCCCGAAGCTTTCCTTGCTCTTTGCATGAATTTGGCCTTCAGGGGGAGAAGGAATGTGCATCCCAAAGAAACAAACACAAGACGGCTCAGCCTAGGGGAGAGTGACAGCTGGGACCTGGAGCAGGCCCAGGCAGCAATGGCAGGCCACACATGACAGTTGTCTGATTTGCCTGTGTCAATAAGAGCTTTGCTGAAGTTTCAAAACCAAAGATCATCCACAAAATGCACGGTCCCACTTCTTGTTTCCCCACCCAGACAGTGTATGCGGCTTTTGGAAAAGAGTCAGGATGCCTTTGTCATCAGAGCCTGGTGTCCCTCAGTCACCTGTTGAGAAGGAAGGAGGGAGGATGCTGAGAAGGGAGGGAAAGGAGGCAGAGGGTTGGTCCGGTGGGCTGCCATTAGCCTCTCCCACCTGCAATTCAGGGAGTAAGGAAGACCATCCGGTACCTCACCTAACATCCCTTCAACAAGCACCACGCTTGAAGAACACGCAGCCCAGCTGGAGAAAGAGGCCAGGACCCCACGTCATCACAGAGCAGGTGCATCAAGAGCAGCTGGGGCGGGGGCATCCCGGAAAAGGGCACTGTCCCTGAAGGCTGCTGGTCCTGAAGGAGCTCCGGGAGGAAGGGGTGATGGTGGGGCCTTGAGGCCCAGGTAGGATCCAGAACATGAGAAGGCAGATGCCTTTGGAAATGAAGCCCTTGGTCACCTCAGTGAGAAACATGGCAGTATTTGCTCTCTTGTTGAATTATTTAAAGTGAAGGCAGATGTCAATCATCTCAAGCAGGTTTACATCCTAAATGCAACTGACCCGGTCCCATTATCGGCCCCTGTGTTGTGGCCTAACAGCCCGGAGAACCTACAGTCCCCTCAGCCGGCAACATCACAGAACATTCCACCTGGAAAAATTTTAGGGAACCCTTGGTCAATGGTATTCAGTTCTACCCCACCCTTTCTGTCTTTAATTATGGACTTCTTTTTTCAAACAAAACGTTATAGGAAGCCAAATATAAAACATAGCAAAGCAAAGCTACTCAGACCAAATCAGGGATAAGAGACTCCGATCTGCACATGGGTTTCGGAAAATGCCACATGAAAATGCCTGGGCTACTTCCACTGGCTTGTACACTGGAGAAACTGAGGCACAGAGAGACAGTCCTGACCATACGCTACAAGAGAGCAAAGACCTGGTTGGTCTTACAGCACACCAAATCCCCAGCATCCACCTCAGTCAGTCCTGGCACATAATAGATGCTCAATAAATATTTGTTGGACAGATACAGATTTGTTGGATCAACATATATTTTTTGGATAAATGATACTTGTTGGAAGAGACACACAGGCAATGCTGATGGCCTTTGCACAGTCATCTCTGTTTTTCTACAAATGCAACTACTTTTTGAAGAGACTAAAGGAGGGACTTGCCTCTGAGACAGGGTCTGTAATTGCCTATGTTTGGAATGTACAGCATTTGAAAGGTTTTAATTCCCTGGTCTAATGGCAAGAATAAAAGCAGAGGAGTAAAGGGCCGGGGAGGATGAAAAGGAGCCACAATTTGCATCCAAGATGGAAGTGCCCTTTGTTGTCCCACATCCAAGTCAACTTCAAAGTTTTCTGCTGCACGGAGATGCATATCAGTCACCATGGCAACCACCAATCTGCCCAGGCCACTCGACCCTAGCCAGCCCTCTGCCAGCCACAGCATGTGCCTGGCTTTTGGAGAGCTGGGTGGGGCAGAGAACACAGGGGCCACTGCTCAGCCTGGCCAGCCTTCATCCAGTATGTCTTATTGGCTCTCTGTCTGCGGGGAGAGGGGTCTGGGTCAGCACCTTGATTGGCTGCACTGTCATCCTGCAAACACGCATTAGTAGCCACCGGGGGCCTGTGCATCGGGTCACTCCTTAGAGATACACTCTAGTGCCTGGCACTAGTTGTCGCTGAACAAAGGCTTGTGAATGAGTCAATGAATGAAATCATGAGCAGAGTCCCCTGGGAGCTTCTAAAATAAACAAATGCCCAGCTCCACCACCTGAAACTGGCTGCATCAGCATCTCTGGGAGGTACAGGAACGACTGGGGGGGCTACAGGTGCACACGTGCTCCTCAAGTTAGAGCAGGAGGAGAAAGCTGAAGGGAGACAGTCCGGGTGGGGCTGCTGGAGCTGCCACTCACAGAGATGGCAGGAAGGGTGCTCGGTTTGCGATGTGTCAGGTTAGAGGTGCCCAGGAGGCATTTGGGAGTCCAGAGTTCTAGAGAGAACTCAGGGAGGGAGACAGCCTTTTTATCCACCAGAGTGATAAGACCATGGTGAGGGTGTGGAGACAGATGTATTCGTCCATTTTCACGCTGCTGATAAAGACATACCCGAGACTGGGTAATTTGTAAAGAAAAAGATGTTTAACGGACTCACAGGTCTAAGTGGCTGGGAAGGCCTCGCAATCACGGCAGAAGGCAAGACAGAGAATAAGAACCAAGCGAAAGGGGTTTCTCCTTTTTTTTTTTTTTTTTTTTTTTTTTTTTTTTTTTGAGACAGAATCTCACTCTGTCACTCAGAGTGCAGTGGTGCGATCTCAGCTCACTGCAAGCTCTGCCTCCCAGGTTCACACCATTCTCCTGCCTCAGCCTCCTGAGTAGCTGGGACTACAGGCACCCGCCACTAGGCCTGGCTAATTTTTTGTACTTTTAGTAGAGACAGGGTTTCACCGTGTTAGCCAGGATGGTCTCAATATCCTGACCTCATGATCTGCCCGCCTCGGCCTCCCAAAGTGCTGGGATTACAGGTGTGAGCCACTGCGCCCAGCCAGGTTTCTCCTTATAAAACCATCTGATCTTGTGAGACTTATTCGCTATCACTAGAACAGTATGGGGGAAACCGGCCCCATGATTCAATCATCTCCTACTGGGTCCCTGCTACAGCACGTGGGAATTATGGGAGCTACAATTCAAGATGAGATTTGGGTAGGGAGACGCAAGAGACCGAGTGTCCAAGGTATAAGCCATGGAACACACGGGCCAACAAGGAGGGGCAGGTGAGGGAGATGAGAGTGAGCACCAGGCAAATGTGGTGCCTGGAAAGCCAGGAGAACGTGACAAGCGCAGGCTGGGGAAGAAAGATAGTCGCGCCCAGAGCATCGAGGCGAAAGCTGCAGAAGAAAGTGTCCCATCCAACATGTGGTGACTGCCGGTTGCTGTGCATGTCCCACCTGGGTGGGGGCTGCCTAGACTACCTGTTCCCAAAGACTGGGGCCTCAGTGGGGGCCACACTGAGAGTATCTCGCGAACCACTCCTAAGTACACCAGGCCTGAGGTTCTTACCTTGAAATTTACCTCTTCTTCCCCCATGACAGGCAATGAGCTGAGTGCTGGAGAAAGCTAAGCCATCCCATTATCTGCCTCCTAAACAGTAATGGGGGCCAGGTGCAGTGGCTCACACCTGTAATCCCAGCACTTTGGAAGGCCGAGGCAAGAGGATCACTTGAACCCAGGAGTTCAAGACCAGCCTGGGCAACATAACGAGACCTCCATCTCTACAAAAAATACAAACATTAGCCAGACATGGTGGTGCACACCTGTATTCCCAGCTACTAGGGAGGCTGAGGTGGAAGGATCCCTTGCACCCAGGAGTTTTAGATCAGCCTGGGCAACATAATGGGACCCTGTCTCTACAAAAAATTTAAAAAATTAGCTAGGCATGCCTTTAGTCCCAGCTACTGAGGAGGCTGAGGCAGGAGGATCGTCTGAGCCCAGGAGGTCAAGGCTGCAGTAAGCCACGATCACACCACTGCACTCCAGTCTGGTGACAGAGTGAGACCCAGTTTCAAAAACAAACAAAAACATAGTAATGGGGATGGCTTGTTTTTTTGTTTGTTTTTTAAGATCTTGCACAGCTGGGCTCAATGCCACAGGACTTACATGTATTACCTCATTTGGGCCTCACAACCACCCTTTGAGGTAGGTACTATCTACTTCACTTACGTCTCGGTCAAGAAACCTGCCCAGCATCGAGGCTGGCCAGGCAGCCTGTCTCCACAGGCAAAGGTCTTGACCACCAGGGCACAACACCACTTCCCAGTCAGCACAACATCAAGGGATGCTCTGGGAGAAGCTTCTGGACTGGCCATTGACTTCCTTCCGCTTGACCCATCCACCAGGTACCTGCGCTCTGGACACCTCTGGACAGGGGGCAGCTGTGCCCATGGTAGAAACCAGGACATGGAGTTTTGCTGTATCCCTGTCAAGCCCACTTTCTAGCCCTTGTTAGTTTTTGACTCCATGCTAATAAGGCAGGAAAATAGGGAATTAAGGTAACCAAGGGTTAAGGCAGAAACAAGAGAAGAGCAGGTGCAGCCAGTTCTGGGCAAGATTAGGCAGCATCCAGGCCACGTGCTCACTCTGATAACAAGGCCGAAGTCTTCACTTCAGCCTCTGATTGGTCGAGGGCCAATCCTTCACAGGGTGTAACCAATTGGAAACCTCTAAGGGGCAGGTAGGGGTGTTACCAAATTCTTCTAGCTTAATAAAAACCCTAACAACCATCGTAATCAGGGATCTTGAGCTGCTTGCTCCAGCTTGCTCCCTGCGCCTTGGCTGCTTCCTTCCCTTGTTGCTTTGTTGGATGCACTAAGAACCTGGACAACTCAGTCAAGCCTCTCCATCCGGTAACACTAAAATTAATTCTACCAGGTGGGGATGGGCTGATGTGGCAGGAGGGGGCCTGGTGCCCGATGGAAATGTGGCTGGACCTCCACCTGGGGAGGACGTTGGAAAAGGCAACAGGAAGCTGGCTTAAGGGACTGTCCCTGGGACAGCATTTCTTCCTGTTTAATGCCTCTTGGCCGGGAGTGGGTCAGGTCTGGTGGCCGCCTATGCAATGTGAGGGGCTCTCTTTAAGGAAAAAAAGAAACTATGAAGTTGTCCATTCAAAATTAGGTATGAACATTAATATTCATTTAGAATGAGAAATAACAAATTACACACTTCACAATGCCAACAAATACAGAAACATACAATCATGCGAGCGTGTTGCCAGGGCTTCTCCCGGTCATGAGGTTTCAAGTAAGCAAGGAACTCTGAGCTTAAGCTGCCTCAGCTTCCCAGTAATCAGAAATAATCTCTGCCCTTAACAGCTCCCTTGCTGGGAGTCAATGGACGTCTCTGCCCTGGAAGGTCCGATCACCCCCTACTTCCCACCCATGAAAGTAACAGCTACTCTTTTGGTGACCAGGCAGGACCACAGGGGCTCTCTAAAGCACCACCTTCAGGAGTTTAGCCTGGCCCACCTGAACTGGGGAAGGGACAGTGTCAGGAAAGTTTCCCGCAGTTCTGAGCAGGCCTCCAGCACAAGCCTTCAGGGGCAAAGCCTCTGACCCAGGCAGCAATATTAACCCACTCCAGAGATTGGTGACGGGGATTCATTCGTGCACCGTTGTTGACCGAGTGCCCCCTCCCCCCGCATGCCAGCACGGTGCCAGAGCGAGGGGCAGAGCACTGAGAACCACACGGACACAGCTGAGAAGGTTTAAATGTGTGACGTGGGTACACAGCCTGCACATATTAGTTGCTCATTAAATGTTGGCTTCCTTCCCGTCCTCCCATTTGCCGGACACCCTGCTACCCAGAGGCAGCGCCCAGCACAGAGCAGTGCATTCAGCAGCCCACATGCCAGTGCCCTAGAAGGACAGGCCACACCTACTTCCCACCCATGAAAGTAGCAGCTGCCCTTTGGTGACAAAGCAGGACCATACGGACTGCCTTGGCCCATCCCCTCCCCATCCCCGGACAGACCCTGAAGCAGGCTCCACTTGTGTGAGGTTTACCCAGCAGGGCAGGGGCACGGCCAGGTCTCCTGCGTCCGAGTGACTCCTCTCTCACTGGCCCTCTTAGGAAGCGCAAGGCCCTTCCAGTCCCCTTCCTGTCTGGGCTCGCCTGGCCCTAGCGCTCCGGTGAAGGCAGGGGTTCTGGACCCCAGCTGAGAATCACCGCAGTGCTGGAGACGGGAAGCAAAGCCCCGGCCCCAGCATCCCGGCCATTCTTAGACCTGGCTCCTGACCGCCTGAGGCAGGGGGCTCCAGGTGGGACGCGACATCCGGACACGAGGAGCTCCCAGGTGTCGCTTGCGAGCTGCACCCCGTCTGCCCGCAGGCCCGCAGAGAGGCTGGGGGGTCGCGAAGGAGGCGGCCAGGGTGAAGCTAGTGGGGGTGCTGCGACGAGTTTGGCAGGAGTTGTGCTTGGGGAGACAGCGGTGCGAAGCGCCCCTCCCGGGGACGGAGGTGAGAACAAGAGTCCGAGGCGTCCCCTCTCAGGGGTCCACGGTGGAAGGTTGGAGTCGGAGGGGGGAGCCCTCCCCGGGGACCGCGGCAGGAGATGTCCTCTCCCGGGAAGACCCTTCTTCGTGTCTTGGGCGGCGAAGGCGGGGAGTGTGGGACGCGCCACCTGCTGGCGCAAAGCTCAGGGCCCGCACGGTCTGGCCGCGCCACCTGGTGGCCGCTTGGGAAAGCGCAGCCCGGCCTCACGACCCCTCCTGGGCCGCTTGAGCCGAGGGGCCGCGGGCGTGTGCAGAAGGGTTCCTCCATCAGCTCCAGCACCCCGCGACCTTCGAGTCACGACCTCATCCTGGGGCGCCTGGCCTGGACTAGCTGCCCCTCTTCTGGCAGCGCCCACTCTCGCAGCTCCTATGGTCCCTGGGGATTGGGCCTCCCCCGAGGGACCCCTCTTCCTCCTCTACCGCCCCGCCGCATCTCTTTGGCTGTGTCATCTTGAACAAAATCTCTTACTGGCCCTGATCTTCAGTGTCTTCGCATTTTAAAGGTGGGGGAGGGCACTAACAATACGGCATGCAGGGCTGGTGGACCACTGAACGGGACGACCACCACAGCGACCGGGTGAGTCGCACCGAAGGCTTTGGTCCAGGTACCGGGAGGCTGGAGATGAGATATGCAAATGGGGCAGGGCACTTCTGCACCCGTGAGTAGGAGATGCAGCGCGTGACCGTCAAAATCCCCTCCCCTCCTGAGTCCGGGAGCTTCCAGGGCAATTTCCAGGACCCCCAATTTCCGGAGGTGGACTTTAGCCAACCTGAGACCCCGCAGGCCCTCCCATGGAGCCGGGTGCTGCTGAACAGTTGACGGTGATCCCCCAAGTGGAGTCCAGAAGCAGCCTCCTGGGATCACCAAAAGAAACCCTGAGTTTGGAGAAGACGAAATACTACCTCTTATTAAGACAGGATCAGTTCCAGTCTGAGGGAGGCCTCGCTGGCTGGAGGGCCTTACCCGCTTCAGCATCCCTGCCCAGGACCCAAGCCCTCATGCCTCCCCCAGGCTGCTGTCCTCACAAACTGTCCCCACAGGGAGGCTGCGGGGAGCATTGGATGAGAGGCACACGCAGGACTCAGCCCAGGGCCTGGTGCAAAGTAGGTGTGCAGCAAACGCTGGCTGCTCTCCTTGGTTTTTCTGTGCACCTAAGTCCCACCCAGGGAGGGAGATGCTTCAGAGTAGAGATTTGAGGATTAAAAGGGAAAAAAAGCAATAAGGATGAAAAACGCACGATCATTTTATTTGGGCAGCTCAGAGTCTGGAGAGGAGAGGACAGGTGAGAACCTTGTTATCCTGTAACAGGAAGGGGTAGCAGGGGATGGAGTGGGAGCGTGGAGCACACAAGGGTGACTGCTTTCAGGAGTCAGGGGATGCCACCTAGTGGAGGTGACATGTGAACCGAGCCTGGAAGGTACGACTTCATTCATTCCAGAAGGGAGAAGGATACCTCAGGCTGGGAGAGCCACTAGTGCCCTGCTTCTCAATTCTGACCACATGTTGGGTCACCTGGGAGACCTTTTAAAACCCCAGTGTCCAAGTGGCACCCCAGATGAAGAATGTCTGAATCCTGGAGGGTGCTTTGGGCTAAATGTTTGTCTCCCCAAAATTTATGTTAAAACCCTAACCCCAATGTGATGGTATGAGAAGGTAGGACTTTTGGGAGATGATTAGCTGTAGATGAGGTCATGAGGTTGGAACCCTCATAATAGGATTAATGCCCTTATAAAAAGAGAACGAGCCACAAGATCCGCCTGTCTCCGCCTGTCTCCGCCTGTCTCCGCCTGTCTCCGCCTGTCTCCGCCTGTCTCCGCCTGTCTCCTTTTCCCTCTTTCTGTCTCACTCTCTCTCTGTGCTTGTCCCAGGAAGAGGACCCTCACCAATAATCCAACTATTCTTGCTTTCTGACCTCAGACTTCCAGTCCCCAGAACCATGAGGAATACATTGTAGTTTTTGAAGTCACCCAGTCTATGGTAATTTGTTAGAGCAGCCTGCACTCACTGAGATGGCAGGGAGGGGAATGCCATGAAATGTCTGACACTCCCCAGGTGTCAGTGTGCAGGCAAGGTTGAGAACCACTGAGCAAAGGCTTGAAGGAACAAATTCATATGTCCACACAGGGGCCCAGAAGTAAACAGCTCAAGCAGGGGCAAGAAACAAGGGGCAGGGGGGCACAGTGGACCGTTTCCTCAGAACCATGGAAGAATTCCAACTAGCAAATAAGCAAATAATCATGACCTTTAATTTGCATAATGTGGACCCCTGACAACCACCATGTTTGCATTTGAACAGCACTTGCTATTGCCTCAAGAAGGGAGTGGCTGAGAGGTCCAGTACAACTTGTAATGAATTTACCTCTGTGTTTATGAGGATGCTGCTGATTCATCTTCGGACACTCAGCCTGGAAAATAGCCAGTATTCAGTGAATGTTTGAACTGAAAGAACAGCCCTTCAGTGTGATCATGGGCTCCTACTTGAGTGACCAGTGTTGATTGCATTTGGGTTCAAGTTTTTTCTGTACCTTAATTGGGCTAATGTGGTCTGAGGGATGTCGAGAAACTCCACAGAAACCCTGGTGCCTATGACTACTCCCTGAAATCCCACTGTTGGTGCTTTGTGTCTTTCACTGGTTCCTGCCTATACCTTGTCAATTCCATTGTCAGACGTAGGTCTTCAAGGGTTGGAGGGGCAGAAAGCCTGCTAGTTGTAGGGAAGAGGGGAAAGATCCACAAAGACCCCTCTGAGAGATAGCCTTGGCATTGGCCAAGACCCAGGACAAATAAAGAAGACTTAAAAGACAGGTATTATTTTATTTTCAAATGGGAACCTCCTGGCATTTTCTTCGTTCTTGCAATTTGTGTGCTATGCCCTGTAGCAGTGTTCACCATTTACCCAGGAACTGATTGATTTTGCTAATCATAGAACACAGAGTGATTTTTGCAAGATTCTTCCAAGCAAGATCATAAAACATTTCTAGGCTGGGCGCAGTGGCTCATGCCTATAATCCCAGCACTTTGGGAGGCTGACGCAGGCAGATCATCTGAGGTCAGTAGTTTGAGACCAGGCTGGCCAACATGGTGAAACCTCTACTAAAAATACAAAAATTAGGCCGGACGTGGTGGGTGGCTCATGCCTGTAATCCCAGCACTTTGAGAGGCCAAGGTGGGCTGATAGCCTGAGGTCAAGACTTTGAGACCAGCCTGGCCAGCATGGTGAAACCCCATCTCTACTAAAAATATAAAAATTAGCCGGGTGTGGTGGCAGGTGCCTGTAATCGCAGCTACTCCGGAGGCTGAGGCAGGAGAATTGCTTGAACCTGGGAGGTGGAGGTTGCAGTGAGCTGAGATCGTGCCATTTGCACTCCAGCCTGGGGGACAAGAGTGAGACTTTGTCTCAAAAAAATATATATATACACATATATATGTAAATATGAATATATATATAAATATATGCATATATATGTAAATACACACACACACACACACACATATATATACACATACACAAATTAGCCGGGTGTGGTGGCACACACCTGTAATCCCAGCTACTTGGGAGGCTGAGGCAAGGAGAATTGCTTGAACCTGGGAGGGGGAGGTTACAGTGAGCCGAGATTGCACCATTGCACCCAGCCTGGGTGACAGAGCGACACTCCATCTCAAAGCAAACAAAACAAAATTTCTAATAACCAACAAGGGAAATAGTAAAAGACTTGTGCTATTCCATGTGTGTGCCAACCAGTTCACATACTGACTTGTTTACATCCTCTCCCAGTCTGGGGTCCCCAGGAGTGACCCTGAGACAAGGATATGAGTGAGTGGTTCTTTTGGAGGTGCTCTCATGAAGCCCCAGTAAAGCAGTGAAGAAGTGAGACAGGGAGATGAAGGGGGGGTCAATACAGGGTGTGCTGATGAGCAACTGGGGCTCAGGTCCACTGGGGAACTTGGGGAGACAGTATCAGTAGTGAACATGCCACAGAGTTATTCCATAGGAGGGCCAAGGGAACTGGGCACCATATATCCACCAGCTCCCATCAGTCATTGATTGAGGGCTGCTCCCAGAAGCATTAACTCCTTGGCACTTCTAGTTACCCCTGCACGTGCCCATGCTTTCATGGCCAGAGAAAATGATCAGGTAAAAGGGAGTTGGAGTGCCAAGACATATGGGTAGGGCACCTGCAGCATCTACTACACAGACCAGCCCATTCACATGCCAACCCATCCATGAACAGCCTAGGAGGGTGTCTGCCTACCAAGTGCCAGCATTCCCGTGTACTAATCCATTCATGTAGGCATCTTTTTCAGAGGCCAACTCATTCCAGAGGCACCATTCATATGCCAATTAGTGAGAAAAGTGATGTACACAGAATGTGGCCACTGGAAATATCTCAGGCTTCTGTGAACACAGGTGTCAATTCCACTCTGTAGCATCAGTGTATTTGAAGTGATTTTCCCTGGTAGTATGTTTTAATTCCTTTTTATTTTTAGTGTATCTGTTAGGTTTTGTGGTTGCTTTGTGGTTACCATGAGGTTTATAAAAAACATCTTATAGTTAACAAGTTATTTGAATAGATGACAATTTTGGTCACAAAGAAAGGAAAAAACTAACCTCTCCACTTTAACTGCATTCCCCTGTATTCTTACTTTTTATTGTCTTAATTTACATATTTTTATATTGCCTATCTCTTAAATTGTTCTAGTTATTATTTTTGATACATTTGTCTTTTAGTCTTCATACTAGAGAAATGAGTGGTTGACACACCACAATTACGGTATAAGTGTATTCTGAATTTGTCTGTGTATTTACTTTTATCAGTGAGTTTTGTACCTTCAGATGTTGTCTTTGTTGCACATTAATGTTCTTTTTTTTCCAGATTAAAGAACTCCCTTTAGCAATTCTGTAAGACAGTTCTGGTGATGATGAATTTCCTCATCTTTTGTCTAACAAAATCTTTCTCATGTTTGAAGGACAGTTTTGCCGGGTACAGTATTCTCAGTTGACAGGTCTTTTTTACCTTCAGCACTTTGAATATGTCATCCTACCCATGCTGGGTGTGTGTGTTTTCTGCTGAGAAGTCTGTTGTGAGATGAATCAGAGCTCCTTTATATGTTATTTGCTTTCTCTTGCTGCTTTTAGCATTTTCTCTTTGTCCTTGACCTTTGAGAGTCTGATTATTCTATGCTTTGAGGTAGTTTTATCTGGGTTAAATCTGTTTGGTGATTCTTGACTTTCCTGTACCTGGCATATTTATATTTTTTCTCTAGACTTGGAAAGGTGACTGTTGTTATTTCTTTGAATACGCTTTCCACCCCCTTGCTCTAATTCCCTCTTGAAAGCCAGTACTCCTAGATTTGCTTTTCTGAGGCTCTTTTCTAGATTTTGTAGGCATTCTTCATTCCTTTCATTCTGTTTTCTTTTCTCTCCTCTGACTGTATTTTCAAATAGCCTGTCTTTGAGTTCATTAATTATTTCTTCTGCTTGGTCTGTTCTGTTGTTGAGACCTTGTGATGTGTTTTTTAGTTCAGCTAATGTACTTCTCAGTTCCAAGATTTTTGTTTGATATTTTTAAAATTATTTTAATCTCTTTGTTAAATTCCTCTTGTAAGTTTCTGAATTGCTTTTCTGTGTTACCTTGGAGTTTGCTGAGTTTCCTCAAGACTGCTATTTTGAATTCCTGATTCGTGAGCTCACAGATTGCCATCTTGTTTGGGTCAATCACTCACTGGCTCCTTGCTTTGTCCATTTGAAGAAGTCATGGTTCCTGATGTTAGCAGTTTCTTATGCATGTACACATATGTCTTCACATTGAAGATTATTTATTCCAGTCTTTGCTGCCTGGGTTAGTTTGGTCTCTTTAGCATATGTGTGTTTAGATGTTCTGTGCACTTTGTCTACTGATTCCTTTAGCTCTAGATCACTGCCTCCTTTTCAGCACTAAATAGCACCCTAAGCCCAGGTTTGTCATGACTCTTGCAAAAGTTCAAAGCTCTGCCTTTTCACAGATAAAGGGCATTAAAGGGGATTCTACAGCTGTGTGGGGAGGCTGGCTAGGGGTTCATGACCAGAGGGCCTGTGGAGAGTGCCTCTTACGATGTGATGCTGCTGAACCACCTCTCTGATTCAGGGTCTTATTTGTCTGAGATGAATAGTAGCCCCAGAGTTTCACGCACTAGGCTGCTAGCCCCACCTCCACTGTCTATGTGACTCCAGAGGCTTTCAGGGGTCCCTCACCCTACAGGTATTCATGATTCTTCCTGTGGGTTGAGGCAGGAATACTTTCCTGAGTAGGTAGTCAAGATGATGAAGTTGGCTGGCTGCCTTGATCTTATTTTTTCCAGTGTAGAAATGTCCAGGGAACTTTTCTGCATGGTGACTTACGGTTTGGGGAAGGGATGTTACAGAGGAGTCCATTTTACTACCTTCTGCTCACAGTTTTTCACTTTTCTGTGGCCCCAGGATTTGTCAAAGTCTCAGTTTTGAGTTCTGGGATATTGGTGTTTATCATCTTGGCACTAGATCATTGTTGTTGGTTTTCTATGGGGGGCAGTGAAGCCAGATTGCTTCTACTTTACCATTTTGGTGACACCCAACATCTATGTATTTTACAGGGGCTGGGATTGGGCTGGTCTTACATGCACTCATGCAGTCATTCAAGAAAAGAGGATGTTCACACTAGTTCTTTTTGGGTAACAAAGAACAGCTCAGGAAGATTTTAATTTAACTGAAAGTACAACTTCCAAGAATAAAGGTGTTTTGTTTCTCATATTTCAAGAAAAGCAGTGGCATCCATAAGGTTGCTTCATCTACATGAGGTGGTGCATTTAAAAAAGGAGGACAGATACATTAATTGGACTTTGGGGAATGGTGATAGTTTTTTTCCTAATGCCCTGACGCAAAGGGCATTGGCCAAATTTCTGCAGGGCCTCAAGAGTGAACTCGGCTCTCATAAGGGACTTGCCTCCAAGACTCAGGGTCTCAGGTGACAGGCTACATGACCCTGAAAGCTCAGCCAGTGTCTGTCATCTGAGAGATAATGAACCCTTCACTTTTTAACAAGGTGGTAAAACTTCCCTTTTGCAAAGAATAGCATAACATTTTTGTATATGTCAATCAGCCTGTTTTGCACCAACTTGAAAGCAATGAACACAATCTCCATTCCAATGATGATATAAATGGAGAAGAACAGGAAGAAGTTAGGGTGTTCTAAAACGGTATCCCCAAACCCAATGGTGGTCAGCGTGACAAAGCAGAAATAGAAGGCATTCTCAAAATCCAACTGTGTCTCCCAGAAGGGGAGGATGGCGGCTGCACAGGAAATGTAGGCAAAAACAATAAGGGCAATGATAGGGAGAGGGATGTCCAGCCTCTCCACTTGCTGTCCAACTTCATCCAGGTTGCTGATGATGGAGTATGAGAGTCTCCCCAACACCAATTCAGGACACGAGTTACTCCTCTCCATGGCTTGTGGGGGAAGTTGCAGTGTGTTCTGTTTCTCTCGCGCATGAGATCTCTCAAACAGCTCCATGCTGCAGCTTGGGCGTGAAGGACATTTGCCAAGTTTGGGGCCTGGAAGCTCTTCAGCACCGATGATGATCTGAGGGACAGCTTCATCAGCGGGCTTGGGTTCTGGTTTTTTCTTGAAGAGAGATTTGGGGCACCACTTGGAGAGGGGGCGGGTAAAGAAAGGGAATTTTCGGAACCGATTATAAGATGTGGATAAGATGGTTGCCAGGATGTCACCTGTGTCCGTGAGAACGAGGAACATCAGGGGGATACCAAAGAGAGCATAGAGCATGCACAAGTACTTGCCAAGCCTGGTGACAGGGTAGATGTAGCCATAGCCTGAAAAAGAAGATGGACTTAGAGTTTGCATCTGGCCCCTTCCCTTTTCCCCCCCAAAAAAGCTTTAAAGAGACCTTCTGCCATTTCCCCTCCTTGGCATGACATTTTACACAATGTTTTTGAAAATACTCATCTCAAAGCATTCAGCCACTGGTCTGGCATTAGGCCTGCTTTGCTGGGAGGGAAAGGAGTGAAACCCAGCTTCCCTTTAGGATGAGGAGCAACTGATATCCAGGTCTTTGACTTGAAATGTCCTTGGCAGGGGACCAGCACAGGTTTGGGGTGGACAGATTGCCTTTGATTGTGCTCTGGCCATTTCTGAGCACCCCCTGAAGGAAGGCCTCAGCTGACCTGGAAGGACAGGATGAATACAAGTGAGAGAGGATGGATGGCTTTGTAATCATATCCAACGCCACTTTTATTCTCTGTGAAGGTGCTGGCTTTTAAGAAGCCGCCCTTGGCCGGGTGTGGTGGTTCATGCCTGTAATCCCAGCACTTTGGGATACAAAAAATACAGAGCGAGACTCTGTCTCCCAAAAAAAAAAAAAATTACTTGACTGCTCACATTTTCAGGTTTCATCTGTAAGATGGGGATGACAATGCCTACTTTGCATATTGACTAGCTGGGAGGATTACATGAGGCCCGTGCTTGACACACAGTGCACAACTGATAACTGGTGTCTTCACCCTCCAGACCTTAGCTGCCTAGTGAGCACTTCCTGTGGGCTGGGCGTCAGTCAGCCTTCATAGGGAGGTATTGTTATCACCATTCACAGGTGGGGAAACTGAAGCACAGAGAAACGAAGTAGCTTGCCCGTGAGCATACACGTGATACGCAGTGGAGTTGGGGTCAAATCCACAGGACTCTCAGGTCCCCAACCAGTGCTGTCACCCTCAGGAGCATCCAGGGGCAGGACCATTCAATCAGAGAGAACCCGGCAGCAAAACAAAGGAAGGGATGAGCTGAGGTCTCCATCCCCGTCAGGAGCCCTTCCCCTCCCCTTGCACCGACAGAGGGGCGGGAGCAGACAGACCTCAAACCCCACAGCACGGGTGGCTAGATATGCTGGAGCCAGGCAAGCATCAATGACTTCAACAAGCAGAGGACAAAACTTTTATATTTAATGCCTGTGTTTAATTTTGATGTCATAAAGGATGATTAATACAGAAAAACCCAGCCCAATTATGTAAATTAATCTGAAGGCAACTCCTCAGCTGGCTAAGCCCCAACTTCCTCCAGAAGTGCAGCTCCCTGTGGCACACTTTGGCCTCGGGCTCTGCCGTCCAAGAGCAGGTGGATATTCAGGTTGCCCACCCTCACCAGAGTCCCAAGTACGGGAGGGAGCTGTGGCCCTGAAACAGTCTCATCAGTTTGCATCCATCCCAGAGCACTCCATGCCACTCTGGCTGGTTCCACTAGGAACCATTCGATGGCAGTGTCAGTTAACTGTGTATTTGCATGCATGCATTCATTCATTCATTATTGAGTGCTTACTGCATGCACTGGGGGCATAGCGCTGAGCAAAATGGATATGGGATATGACCCCTCTGAGCCTCTGGTTTGGTAAGAGAGGCAGACATTAATTTTAAAAATCACACTAATGGGTATGGAATTACAAATGGAGATCAATAACAGGAAGTGGAAAAGCAGACCATGAGTGATTAGAACAAAGGCACCTATCCTGGGCTGGGCGCGATGGCTCATGCCTATAATCCCAGCACTTTGGGGGCCAAGGCTCCTGATCATTTGAGGTCAGGAGTTCAAGACCAGCCTGGCCAACATGGTGAAACCCTGTGTCTACTAAAAATACAAAAATTGGCCAAGTGTGATGGTGCATACCTGTAATCCCAGCTTACTTGGGAGGCTGAGGCACGAGAATCACTTGAACCCAGGAGGCAGAGGTTGCAGTGAGCTGAGATTGTGCTACTGCACTCCAGCTGGGGCGACAGGGCAAGACCCTGGCTCAAAAGAAAACAAAAAACAACCGCAAGGCATCCATCCTGGATTTGGGCCCAGGAAAGATTTTCCCTGTGAGGGGATTTTTGAGCTGATGTTGGCAGGGGGCCAAGAACTACCCAGGTGAAGAGAGAGGAAGCAGCCTGTGCAAAGACCCTATGGCAGGTTCGACAAAGGGCTATCCATACAGCGACAGTGGGGCAACTTGTGTACTACACATATACCAAGGGGGTGACTGGGAGCTGAAACCTAGCCTCTGTGCACTTACCAAGCTCAGAGCTCAGGGCTCGCGGCACTGGGCTGTGTCTGCCTAGCGAGGGATATGGTTTTCTAATTTTTCACCAAGATGTCACTCTGAGTATAGCTGTCACCCAGGTTTAAGGAACCAAGAGAAGGCCAGTGTGGCCAGTGTACAGGGAGGTAGGGGAGGGGAGCAAGGTGAGGCCGGGAGGTAGGCAGCATCTAACGGCTTCCATGGCAGATGGGGGAGCGCCTTGATCAGTGTGGAAGGCTGAAAAATGACAGCCCCCAAATATAGCCAAGTCTTAATTCCTGGAATCTGTCAGTGCTGCCGTATTTGGAAAGTGAGTCTTTGTAGACATGATTAAGGATCTCGAGATGAGGAAGTTATCCTGGATTGTGTGTGTGGCCCTAGGTATCATTACAAGTGTCCTGATAAGGGAGAGCCTGAGCAAGATATTTTACACACAGAGAAGAGGAGGTAATATGACCTCAGAGGCAGAGACCAGAGTGATGTGGCCACAAGCTAGGGAATGCTGGCAGCCACCAGAAGCTGCCAAGGAAGGGTCCTCCCCTAGAGCCTCAGAGGGAGCATGGCTCTGCCAATACCTTGATTTTTGAAATCAGTAAAACTGATTTCAAACTTCTGGCCTCCAGATATTGACAGAATAAACTTCTATTGCTTCGAGCCACCGAGTTTGTGGAAATTTATTACAGCAGCCACAGGAAACAAAATCAAGTTTGCATCTTTTTTTTTTTAAGATGGGATCTTGCTCTTTTACCCTGGCTGGAGTGAAGAGGCATGACCTTGGCTCACTGCAACCTCCACCTCCTGGGTTCAAGCAATTCTCCTGCCTCAACCTCCTGAGTAGCTGGGACTACAGGCGTACCACCATGCCTGGCTAATTTTTGGATTTTTAGTAGAGATAAGGTTTCACCATGTTGGCCAGGCTGGTCTTGAACTCCTGACCTCAAGTGATCTGCCCACCTCAGCCCTGCAAAGTGCTGGGCTTACTACAGGAGTGAGCCACCACTCCTGACTTGGTTTGCATCTTGAAAAGATCATCCCGACTGCATCACAGACAGTAAACTGGAGGGCTTCAGATGGACACAGGAAGATAAGTGGGGAGGCTATGGTTCCTGCCCAGGTGAGAGATGAAGGGGACTTTGGCTAAGGCAGGAGCTGAGAGGAGAGACCTGTAGAGACTGACTAGACAATTTTGGCAGAAATCTCAAGACAGGAGGATGGTTTGGATTGGAGTGTCTGAAAGGAGCTGGGATTTGAGCACAGAGCAGGCACTGTGAATCCACCGGAATCCACTGCTGTCGTTGGTGAAGGTGGGTTTACAGGATTATAAACAAAGCCTTTTTGGCTGCCTCTGGGTGAGATACTTTTGTAATCCAAAATATGCAATATGTCACATTCCTGAAAATGTTTCAAGGAAGCAGGTCTCAGAGAGCACACAACCCCTACAAATGGAATGTATTAACTATCCTAATTACTGAATGCCGAAATGCATAATGGAACTCATTATTTCTTAGAATGCATTCATATATTTTGATACAATCAGTTCACTGTACTTAGCCTGTAAGTACTTAATAGCCCATGCACTTTCCTTTCTAATCCAAGACGGCTGACCCAGTGGGGAATGACTGGGGATTGACTGACCTCACACCTGTCAGGTATCCTGTTCTTAGCATTAAGGCCAGGTGCATTTCAGATGATCCAGAGATGCAGGGCAGGAAGCAGTATTACCAGAGGGACTTTCAAACACCATTATTGATTTTGGACAGTGCGGAACATTCCCCAACATCCTCTTCCAGTTGTAATTTCTGGGCGGCATGATGTCCTAATTGACTTGTACAATGGGCAGTAGCATGGCCTTCTTGGAATTTAAGCCAAGCTAATGCATTTCCATTAGATCAGTGACTCACAGCCTAGACTTCCACTAGAATCACCTGGAGGGTCCTGGAAAATACTGATGCCTGGGCCTGGTCCCTAGGGATTCTAATTGTTTGGTCTAGGGCAGGGTCCGCACATGGGAGCTTGCAAAAGCTCTGCAGGTGACTCTGACATGCAGCCAGGGCATGCTTCTCAAACATTAGCACACATCAGAATCACATGGAGGACTTTCTAAACTACAGATTGCTGGGCCCCACAACCATGGTGTCTGGCTCAGTAGGTCTAGAATGGCTCCTGAGAATTAATTTGCATTTCTAACAAGTTTCCCAGTGATATCGATGTTACTCAGGGACCACATTTTGACAACGATTGCAATAGATCAGTTCTCAACGGGGGCAATTTTGTCCCCCAGGGGAAATTTGGCAATGCCTGGAGACTTGTGGCTGCCATAATGGGTGGGGACAGTGGGGAAAGTGCTATTGCATCTGGTGGGTGGAGGCCAGAGATGCTGCTCAACATCCTACATTGCACAGGAGCCTCCTCCACAGAGAATTATCCCATGCAAGAGGCTGATAGTGCTGAGGTTGAGAAATCCTGCCTTAGATGCATCTAAGGTTTTTTCGGGTTTGTTTGCTTGTTTGAGACAGACTCTGCCAGAGACAGACTCTGCCATCCAGGCCAACTCTTGCCTCCCAGGCTGGAATGCAGTGGCATGATCATGGCTCACTGCAGCCTCAACCTCCAGGGCTCAAGTGATGCTCCCACCTCAGCCTCCTGAGTAGCAGGGACTACAGGTGCACGTCACCACTCCCAACTGAATTTTTAATTTTTTGTAGAGACGAGGTCTCATGGTATTTCCCAGACTGGTCTCCAACTCTCACCTCATCCTCCCAAAGTGCTGGGATTATAGGCATAAGCCAGGGCACCTGGACCAATCTAAATTCTTGAGGAGGCTGGGCACAGTGGAGCACGCCTGTAATCCCAGTGCTTTGAGAGGCGGAGGCAGGTGGATCACCTGAGGTCAGGAGTTCAAGACCAGCCTGGCCAACATGGTGAAACCCTGTTTCTACAAAAATGCAAAATATTAGCCAGGCATGGCCTGGTGTGGTGGCTCATGCCTGTAATCCCAGCACTTTGGAAGGCCGAGGTGGACGGATCACCTGATGTCAGGAGTCCAAGACCACACTGATGGATATGATGAAACCCCATCTCTACTAAAAATACAAAAATTAGCCGTGCATGGCATAGTCAGCTACTCGGGAGACTGAGACAGCAAAATTGCTTGAACTCGGGAGGTAGAGATTGCAGTGAGCAGAGATCGCGCCATCACACTCCAGCCTGGGCAACAAGAGCAAAACTCTGTCTCAAAAAAAAAAAAAAATTCCAGGCATGATGGCAGGTGCCTGTAATCCGAGCTACTTGGGAGACTGAGGCAAGAGAATTGCTTGAACCTGGGAGCCTGAGGTGGTAGTGAGCAGAGATGGCACCATTGCACTCCAGCCTGGGCGACAGAGCAAGACTCTGTCTCAAAACAAAAAAAAGCTTAAGGAAAACAAAAAGATAAAGTAAACTTCATAGCTTCTAGCCCCTTTGTACAGCACCTCAGCATTTTGGGAGGCCGAGGACGGCAGATCACCTGAGGTCAGGAGTTCGAGACCAGCCTGACCAACGTGGTGAAACCCCATCTCTAGTAAAAAATACTAAAATTAGCTGAGTGTGGTGGTGCACACCTGTAATCCCAGCTAGTTGGGGGCTGAGACATGAGAATCACTTGAACCAGGGAAGTGGAGGTTGCAGTGAGCCGAGATTGTGCCACTGCACTCCAGTCTGGGTGACAGAAAAAGGCTGCACCTCAAAAAAAAAAGCATTCAGGCGAACGGGAGAAACCACATGGGGGCTACTTCTGAAGCTGGGTGCCCAGTTGCCCACCCAGCAGCCATTCCCTCCTTTCTTCCCTGCAGACCCACTGCTCCCCCAGCTGATTTAGGAGCAGATCCGATTAGTCTTAGTCATCCTGGTGCTCCAATCCCCCTGCCTGGGACCAGCATAGAGGTGGATGGGAGGCCCAGTGGGAGACTGCCAGGAAGACATTGTCGCTGCTGATGAACCATGCAGAGAGACAGCAGCCCCCCTTTCTGTATAAGACACAGTGATGCTCGGATGGGATGTGGACCTTGGTGGCCTCATGTGGCTCAGTGGGCAGAAGGATGGAGAAAACCTGATGCCCAGTGCCGTGACTGCAAATGGGCACTGGACATGAGCTGCGTATCAGCCTAGAGCCGTCCTTACACTGGACTTCTGACTTGGAAGTCGACATTCTCCTTGCAGTTTAAGCCAGCTGAGTTAGGTTTTCTGTTCGTCACTGCTGAAGGCATCCTGGCTGCCACTTACATGCATAGCCATCAGCCAACCCTGAGAGGCAGGTCAAGAAGTGCTTACGGGTCCCAGTAAAAGGCTCAGAGGGGCGACGTCCCTTGCTGGAGATTACACAGCTTCGACCCAGGCTGGCCACTGTGCTCCACCCTGACCTTCAGCATGAGGGGCCCCATCCATTCTCTGCAACCCCTGTGGGCCAGGCCCTCCTAGGGATGAGCACTTGCTCTCTTGGAGGAGAGGGCCCACAGTCCCTTTTGCCAGCCGAGAAGGGCAGGGGCTGAGTGATGGGCCGCGCTCCTGGTGGGGACTCTGACCCAAGGGCTCCGGCCGTGTGGCTGAGGGCAGCTCCATCACCTCCTGTGACCCCTGCCCAGGCAGGGGAGGCTCCTGCCAGGCCTGGTTTGGCCCCTGCAACCTGGCCCCACTGCTGCCCCATCAGAAGGGAAGCTGGGGCTGGGCCAGCCAGCTCAGAGTGAGCCCTTAATCACCAGAGGGACCTTAGTTAACTGCTGACCCAGCGGCATCACACCCCCAGCCCAGGAGGCCTAGCTCTGCTGCAGCATCCCCCACCACTCTCCTGACCATTCTCTGCCCTCCAGCCACAATGGTCATGTCCTCAAAGGGGCCACTAAACCAACATTTTGCCCATAAGGGTGGGGAAGCATCTCCCTCCCAGTTTCTATGTGCCAGGTGCATAGAAAGTTATGCATACAGAGAGGGAGCAGGGTGCTGGGTCTAGACCCAAGTGGCTGGGTTCAAACGCACATGAACTGTGTGACTTTTTGAAATTGACGGACCTGCTGGAGTATGGGAACAATAACAGCACCCACCTCATGGTGAGGACTAGAGGAGCTAATCAGCATAAAGGTCTTATAACAGGGCCTGGTGCATCTTCAGTGCAAGAGTGTCGGCCAGTGCAGCTGCTATTTGTAGGTGTGCAATATAGATTTGAGGAAGGGAGGGAAGAAGAGAGGGAGAGGAGGGCCATCTCCACACCCCAATTCCAGTGTCCTTTGCCACCCAGAAGCCCACCCTTCACAGGGCCACCGTGAGGGGGACTGTGGCTTTGCACTTACCCACGGTGCTGAACACTGTGCAGCAGAAAAAGAGCGAGCTCAGGAAGGACCAGTTTGTGGTCCTGTTAAACCACTGAGGCTTCACCTTCTGCAGATGCCCCTGGAGATCCTGTTTCCTATCTTCCACCACTGGAGAAAGACACGACCAAGAGTTTGAGGGAAAGGTTCTGCTGGTAAAGACAAGCCCCGCCCCGGTGAAAGGGGGATAGTCTTCCCCAAGGACCAGCAGCCCCCTCGCCTTGTGGTCAGTATCAACACCAAAGCTTGGTGATTGAAGCCCTCCTTTAAAATATTTCTGCAGCCTGGGTCCTGCCTTTGGTCCCCATGGAGATAAGGAGGCCACTTAGCCCTGTGAGAAAAGCACCTAACAGAGAGGCCCATGGGGGTCCCGCCAGAGCTTAGCCCTGGCATTGCTGTGTAGTCTTTGCCTTTTACTTTTCTGAACCTCCATTTCTTTCTTTTTTTTTTTTTTTTTTTTTTTTTTTTTTTTTTTTTGAGACAAGAGTCTTGCTCTGTTGCCAGGCTGGAGTGCAGTGGTGTGATCTCGGCTCGCTGCAACCACTGCCTCCCTGGTTCAAGCAATTCTCCTGCCTCAGCCTCCCAAGTAGCTGGGACCACAGGGGTGCACCACCACACCCCTGCCCAGCTAATTTTTGTATTTTTAGTTGGGACAGAATTTCACCATGTTGGCCAGGATGGTCTCAATCTCTTGACCTCGTGATCCACCTGCCTTGGCCTCCCAAAGTGCTAGGATTACAGGTGTGAGCCACTGCGCCCCGCCTCTTTCATCTTTCAAAGGAAGATAACTTCTGCTCTGCCTCTCACACAGGGTTCTCAAGTACTAAAAGCAAAAGGCTTTTAGGAAAAGCAAGCTGTTACACAGATGCAAATCATTCCCGCTCCTGGAAGTTATTACACTTGATGGAGTTTGCCGGGCATGATGGCTCACGCCTGTAATTCCAACACTTTGGAGGGCTAAGGTGGGCGGATCATTTGAGGTCAGGAGTTCAAGTCCAGTCTTTCAACATGGTGAGACCCTGTCTCGACTAAAAATGCAAATATTAGCCAGGCTTAGTGGCACATGCCTGTGGTCCCAGCTACTTGGGAGGCTGAGGCGGGAGAACCGCTTGAACCTGGGGAGTGGAGGTTGCAGTGAGCCGAGATAGCACCACTACACTCCAGCCTGGGTGACAGAGCAAGTCTGTGTCTAGAAAAATAAAAATAAAAACTTGATGGAGTTTGATCATCATACCACCATACTGTGATCTTTGGGCACCAGCTACCTGTGAGTGTCTCCTCCAGGGCTGGGAAAACTTGACTTCCTAAACATGGGTTCCAGGGCTAATAGCAGGGTTGGGAATCCTGGTTTCCCAGAGAGGTTCCTGAATGGCTCAATTGGCCTGGGCAGCCAGTGGACTTTGGGACCCCAGAGGCCACCTGCTAGACTAGTTCAGCCTGAAGAGAATGGCACTGAGCCTGGCATGCAGCAGGAAGTCACTATTCCTTTTAACTGGCACCAGCCTGGGAGTCTACGCACCTCAATTCCAGACCCAGCTCTGACCTTGACAAGTTCTGTAACTGTGGACAAGAGGCTGCTTTCTGAGCCTCAGTTTCCCCATCAAAGAGACAGCCTGAGATGGTGGTGAAAGGTTCAGGCTCTGGAATCCAAATACATGGGGTTAAGTCCCTGGGTCCATTTTTCTAGTTTGCGAACTTAGACAAATTGCTTAACCTCCCAAGGCCTCAATTTCCTAATCTGTAAAAGAGGGACAACTTCTAGCCAACATATAGGCTTCTTGTGAGGATTAGGTGAGAGAACGTGTGAAGTGTTTGCCACAGGGTCTACATGCAACTAACCCTTATGGAACATTTTAATCTCCAGTGAAAATCGGTACCAAATGGAGTGGGACCAGCTCTGCGTTCCCATACCCTGCTGTGCATTGGAATCACCCGATAAACTTTATTTTTACTTATTTACTTTTGAGACATGACTGGCTCTGTCATCCAGGCTGGAGTGCAATGGCACAATCACAGCTCGCTGTAGCCTCAAATTCGCAGGCTCAAGCGATCCTCCTGCCTCAGCCTCCCCAGTAGCTGGGACTACAAGTGCATGCCACTTCATCTGGCTAAATTTTTAAACTTTTTGTAGAGACAGGGTCTCACCTTGTTGTGCAGGCCTGATTCTCCCACCTTGGCCTCCCAAAATGCTAGGATTATGGGAGTGAGCCACCGTGCTTATCCTGGAAACTTTAAGACTCCCAACCCAGCCCTGGAGATCCTGATTAAGTGGGTTTGGAGAAGAGCCTGGGAATGTGTACTCTAGGCAGTCTCCCTGGGTGATTCTGATGTGTTGCTGGCTTGGAGAGCCTTGAACTTGCTGGTAGTCTAGACCCTGCGATGGTACAGTGTCCCTTTGATAGCAGTTTCCCAGGTTCACTGAGCAGGCTGGCTCCCGTCTGGCAAGGATGCAGGGAGTGGGACCCTCCACAGACAGAGTACTCTGCCTCCCTGGACCAGCCTCTTGTCCCTGGGAGCCACACCTGTTCCCAGAGCAAGGTCGGGGATGTTGAAGGAGCCCCCACACCAGAGTGGGAGGGGAGGAGCTCCCTGCACCCTGTTCTTCTGCTGACTTTGAGTCTGGTTTCATTTGTCTTTCATTTATCTACTCTCCCTTGTTTTATCTTGCTCTGTTGAATATAATAACAAGCTTCCTTTGTGGAACACAGAGTAGAAACAAGTGATAAATACAGAGAAAATGCAATAAGGACACTATAAAGTGCCTTCTGTCTTCCAAGAGCCAGAATGTTCCTTGTCTCTTCTGCTTCTCACAGGGTCCCTGTGACCGCCAGGCCTGAGATTGGGGGTCCCCTTCTCTCCCGCAGACTGAGGCCCAAAGAGAACAAAGCTTTGCCTCCACAGATTGCAGAGCAAGCTGGGAGAGCAGCCGGGACAAGAGCCAGGACCCCCGCCCCTCCCCCAGGTCTTCTCACAGCACCTCCCCACTCACCTGAGCCAGACAGCAGAAAAGGACTTTAAAACAGGAAGTGGGGATGTGGGGGGCTGGTGCTCCTGCTGGGATTCAAACCCAATTTGGGTTGTTCCCTAACTTCTCATCCCTGCAAACTGAATCCTAGGTCAGGCAGACACAGTCCTGAGAAGCAGCTTAGCCCCCCAACCCCAGGCCCAGATTTGCTCACCCACACACCCTACCCCACCCCACCCAATTCCCAGTAATCCACCCTCCCCTGAGGCTGCTGGTCTGGATGGGGCTGGGAGCTGAGACACAGGAAGGGGAGCTGGTCTTTCCCGAGTACCTCCTGGGTGCTTAGGGCCTTTCCTGCATTCTTCGCAGCAACCCCAAAAGGTGGTTAGTCTCCCCACTTTTCAAAGAAGAAAACAGAGGTTCAGAAAGCAGTTACTCGCCTAAAGTGCCCAGGCATGAGGAGGATCCAGGCAAGCAGCTCCCAGACCCAGTCTCCTGGAAGGCAGCCCTCTGCTCTCAGGGGACTGCTGCCACCACGGAGAAAAGGCACACCCTGTCCCGGTGAGGCACCTACCTGTTTCACTGCAGTTCAAGATTCTGCAGAGCTCCTCCAAGAACTTCTCAAATTCTCCATCATCTGCTGCCACCAGGACCTGGCCATCCTCAATGGCAGAGAAGAGCACAGCACCCACCAGGGCATAGGTCACCAGAAAGCAGAGGAAGCAGAGGCCGGGAAAGAGCTTTCCCAGGGCCTCTGGGCAGCATCTCCTGGCCTGGGGGTGCCCGGAGGCCTCCATCCTCCCTGGAGCATGCAGGGCAAGAGTTGCTGGTGGAAGAGGCAGGAGCATCTAAGCCCCGCCAGGAAGATGGGGTAGGAGTGCCCGGAGAACAGCCAGGCTCCAGCGCTAAGTGGATGGTGCGTGTGCTTCCCCAAGGACTCAGGAAGCAGCCGGCAACTCATCATGTTCAGTTCATCCGAACTACTCAGATGGCGCCCTCCCTAGCACCCCAGATTGCTATTGATCCGCTGGGCCGGCCCTGGAGCTGCCTGGAAGGGGCTTTGGGAGGATAGTGTGGTGGTGGTTTTGTGCTTCGTGTAATCTTTTCTATCCCCGAACTGCAGTTTTGAATTGCAGATCCCAAACCTGATCTTTGGCATTTAGTCAAGTGATTCTTTCCTGAGAGCTGCCTGTGACACCACTTGGCTTAGGGTACCTGGTCTCCTGGACAGGTGATAATAGTAGTAACTAATAATAGTAATAGTAACGAGAGTAACTAATGCGGCCAGAGCTCAGTAGTTTCCAAAGGACCTTTATCCTGTGTGGATCTAATTACTGGTCCCCATGCTTCACTGCCCTGCTGCATACCCCCTCTTGCCATGGCCTCACGGTGGGCAGAGTACTTCCTTGAACTTGGCTTTAGAGTAGGTCATCTCAGTTGCTCCAGCCAGCTGGGCATTAGCAGATGTGATGCAAGCAGGGGGGAGGCCTGTGCTTGTGCATTTGCACTTCCTCAACTATACCTTTGTCTGCCATGAGAAAAGGTGCCCCAGCTTTCAGTTTTCAGTTCAGAGTAGGCCAGTGTGCAACTTTTTTTGGTCGTCCTGAATCCAGGTTCATCCAACACCAGCGACCTCCACCCCGCACCCTAAGTTTGACCCCAGCGAGACTAAAGTCTGAGGTGCACTGGGAATGAGGTTGGTGCCATGTCTGTGCTGGCCCCTAAGATCAACCCCCTGTGTCTGTCTCCAAAACACATTGGTAATGACATTGTTAGGGCAACCAGTGACTTGAAGGATCTGAGGATGACAGTGAAACTGACCATTCAGAACAGACAGGCACAGGTTGAGGTAGTACCTTCTGCCTCCACCCTGATCATCAAAGCCCTCAAGGAACCGCCAAGAGACAGAAAGAAACAGAAAAACATTAAGCACAATGAAAATATCATTTCATGAGAATGTCAACATTGCCTGACAGATGCAGCTCCGATATTTAGTTAGGGAACTCTCTGGAACAATTAAAGAGATCCCGGGGACTGCACCATCTGTGGGCTGCCATGTTGATGGTCACCACCCTCATGACATCAACAATGATACAGCGGAATGCCCAGCTTGTTAAGCACGAAGGAAAATACTTCAATAAAGGATTGTTTGACAACCAGTGGGGGTAAAAAGTGCCTCAGATGGCAGCTGTGGAGATGCAGGCAGGTTTAGATCCCTCTTCCAGAAAGGACTCGCTGTGCAGCTCTGAAGAGCATGGTTCGTGACAGCCCCTTTCGTTCTCTGAGGGTTTGCTACTGGTTTCAAGCCCTCTTCTTGGAGAAGCCTGCGCCTACTGACTAAACAAGGCGGGGACCCAAGGGCCTATTCATTTCTGCCCAATACAGGACTCCTCCAACCTGCAGTCTTTGTTCCAGAGTGGCCCGTTGGTCTACAGAGACCTTGTTAGTCTGCGTTATGATCCAGAGACTTTCCCTGTTCCATCTACTTCCTTCATTTTCATTTTACCAGTCTTCCCAATAAAGCTTTTGCAATCGTGACTCTGTCTTGGTGTCTGCTTCCCAGAGGATCCAACAGTAGTTGGCACCAGAAGTGGTCTGAGAAAGCCTGCTCAAAAAGCTAAGATGGGGGCCGGGCACAGTGGCTCGCACCTGTAATCCCAGCACTTTGGGAGGCCGAGGGGAGCGATTGCTTGAGGCCGGGAGTTCAAGACCAGCCTGGCCAACATGGCAAAACCCCATCTCTACTAAAAATGCAAAAATCAGGTGTGGTGGTGCACACCTGTAATTCCAGTTATGTTGGGAGGCTGAGGCACAAGAATTGTTTGAACCTGGGAGGCAGAGGTTGAAATGAGCTGAGATCACACCACTGCACTCCAGCATGAACAACAGAGTGAGACTGTCTCAAAAAAAAAAAAGCTAAGATGGGGTTTGAGGACTGGGTCCCTCAATACTGAAGTGGTAAGGAGATGATATATAGGTAGCCTTTGGTGCAAGGTGGCTGCCCAACTATTAAACTTGTCACCAGCAGTGAGCTGGGATGGCATCTTGACTAGTGCAATGATTCGCATTTGAAACATTGAAGGAATGATAAACACAAGATCAATAAGTTTGGATGGCTATTATGAAGTTGCACTGACCCCCTGCAGGCAAGCTTAGAAGAAGGAAGTTCATAGAACAAACAGCCCGTGTTACTGCCACCAGTCTCAAGGCTGCAACTGACACTCACCATCTCCTTCCTTCACTATTCATTCTAACTTTTCCTTGCCCTCTGCTACCTCTTCTACTGGTCTCAATGGCTTACCCGATGGAATGATCCTAATCCTCATCCCTGGGGGGGTCTGAGCCCTTGGTAACCACATCCTTTTCAGGTTGGGACTGCTTGTGCTTGCCCACTTACAGACAGTTGGGTAAGAAGTACCAAGAGGTACCCAAGTGAGTCACCTGAGCTCCACCTATATTATTCTCTGCCCTCCTTGTGTGAAAGCAGCCCTGCCTCCTGCTGACCAGGTCAATTGCCCCTGTATTAGTCCGTCCTCATGTTGCTGCAAGAATACTACCCAAGACTGGGTAATTTATAAAGGAAAGAGGTTTAATTGACTCACAGTTCAGCATGGCAGGGGAGGCCTCAGGAAACTCACAATCATGGTGGAAGGGGAGGCAAACACATCCTTCTTCACAGGGTGGCAGGAAGGAGAATGAGTGAGTGCCCAGCGAAGGGGGAAGCCCCCATAAAACCATCAGATCTTGTAAGAACAAACTATCATGAGAACAGGATGGGGGAAACGACCCCATGATTCAATTGTCTCCATCTGGTCCCTCCCATGACACATGGGGTTTATGGGACTTAAAAATTCAAGAGGAGATTTGGGTGGAACACAGTCAAAACGTATCAGCCCCTGACAAGATGGCCACCCATTTTCTTACCTGCTGGTTCCTGGACACAAGGATCTCAAAGTGTCCAGGGAGCAGTCATAAGGTGTATTCAATGCACCCCTTGCTGGGTTTGCAGATGAGTGTGTCCCCCTTGGGGACCAATAATTCTAACACTGCAGAGCCTAGAGTTCTGGAGATGGGAAAAAGTGAAGACGACATGTAGTTGTATAATTTTCCTGAAAGGGGCAAATGCTTCATTGCACCTGTACCACCCTGAAGAAAGAGAAGGCAAGATCTCCAAGCCTTGAGCAAACCAGTCTCCCGGCACGTCCTGCTCCCACGTTTTTACCCTATGGATGCCTGTATTGCTTGGGCTTCATTTGTTGAGAAGGTTATCTTCACTGCATTGAGTTTGTTTCTCACCTTTCTGGAAAATCTGTTGAACATATTTGTGTGGGTCTGTTTCTGGGTTTTCTATTCTGTTCCATTGACCGATGCATCAATAGCACATAGCCCTTCACCAATAGCACACTTTCTAATTCCTGTAGCTGTGTAGTAGGTCTTAATGTCAGATAGAGTGATTTCTCCTGCCTTATTCTCTTTTCAAGATTGTTTTAACTGTTTTTAAGGCTTTTCCCTATAAATTTAAAAATCATCTTATCTATGTATACATAAAACCTTGCTGAGATTTTGATAGGGATTACATGAAATCTATAGATCAATATGGGCAGATGCAACATCTTTACTGTGTTGAATCTTTCAATCCATAGATGCGGTATGTCTTTCCTGGCCATTACTTTTGAAAAACAGCTTAGTGTGCTCCCATGATTCTTGATTCAAGGCAAGAATTAATTTTTAGGGCCAGGTGCAGTGGCTCATGCCTGTAATTACAGCAGTTTGGGAGGCCGAGGTGGGCAGATTGCTTGAGGCCAGTAGCTTGAGACCAGCCTGACCAACATGGTGAAACCCCGTCTCCACTAAAAATACAAAGAAATTGGCTACTAAAAATACAAACAATTGGTGGCACATACCTGTAATCCCAGCTACTCGGGAGGCTGAGGCATGAAAATCATTTGAACCTGGAAGGTAGACGTTTCAGTAAGCTGAAATCGTGCCACTGCCCTCCAGCCTGGGTGACAGAGCAAGACTTTGTCTCAAAAAAAAGAAAAAAAAAGTTTAAGAATGAGTGGCCAGGCGTGGTGGCTAATGCCTGTAATCCCAGAATTTTGGGAGGCCGAGGCGGGTAGATCACGAGGTCAGGAGATCGAGATCATCCTGGCTAACACGGTGAAACCCCATCTCTACTAAAAATACAAAATTAGCCAGGCATGCTGGCAGGTGCCTGTAGTCCCAGCTACTCTGGAGGCTGAGGCAGGAGAAGGATGTGAACCCAGGAGGCGGAGCTTGCAGTGAGCTAAGATCACACCACTGCACCCCAGCCTGGGCGACAGAGTGAGACTCCATCTAAAAAACAAAAAAGAGCAAGTAGTCAAGTTATTTGTTACTTTTTAGGTAAGGCATTCTAAGTGTTATTTAATGCATGTGAGGTCAGTGTTGATGGAGAAAAGTGTTAGATGGTGAAAGTCTGAAAATGTATTTTTACTCCTTATTTTAAGTCTTTTCAAAAATACTTCGAGTATCTAGAATAGTGTACAGAATGACTTCACAGACCCCTGTGTCTCCATCCTCCTTGATGGTAGGTATCACAATGTCATGCATCATCTAGAAAGCAACAGGGAGCTGGGAGGGAGGGACACTGATGAGCCACAAGCTGAAGGTAAGTGAACTCCAGCACATTACTAGCCAGATTATCTAGTTGTGTGTAACTCCGTGTGTCTATTTCCCAGTTTCAGTTTTTATTGAAACATTCCAGTCTTGTCTCAAGTATACAAGAGTCATTTGGCCACATTTGGGCCAATGTAATGATGGTGGCAAGAATGGGTAAGAACCCACAAGAGAAGGGAAATATTGTGGATAAAGTCAGGACCGTGAGGTCCAGCCACTCCTCCGCACTACATGCCCGTCAGAGAGAGAGAGAGAGAGAGCAGGTGGCCATCAGTTAAGCAGCCAACAAGCACTTCCAAGGCCTGCTGGGAGCCAGATGATGTGAGGGTACTAAAGGTCCCCCACAGTCCCATGGAAGGAAAGGATGTAGATGGATGAATTGCTATACTTAAATATGGGTGCAGGATGAATTACAAAGTAAGATGCCAACTCTCTGTGTCTTGTGGAGTCAGAAGAAAGATGCCATGAGCCAGCACAGCCCATACAGGGCTCATTAAAAAAGGAGCTCACAAGATGGCAAAGAGAAGTAGAATAATGGCCAGCTGAGGGCGGACCAGTGCTAACAGGCCTCACTAAGGGCACACTTTCTAGTTCCTGAGGATGGAAATGATAACAAGTTTTTTCCCCTCTATATGAGCCGTCCTTTTGCAGAGCACACGGGTTGCACAAGGTGCAGATAAGATAAAATCAAGCTTTAAAGCCACTGATACAGTTTGGCTGTGTCCCCATCCAAAGTTTCATCTTGAATCATAATCCCCATAACCCCCATCATCCCCACGTGTCAAAGGAGAGACCAGGTGGAGGTGATTGAATCGTGGGGATGGTTCCCCCATGCTGTTCTCGTGATAGTGAGTGAGTTCTCACGAGATCTGATGCTTTTATAGTGTTTGGTAGTTTCTCCTGTGTTCGTTCTCCTTCCTGCCGCCTTGTGAAGAATGTCCTTGCTTCCCCTTCACCTTCCACCATGATCGTAAGTTTCCTGAGGCTTCCCCAGTCATGTGGAACTGTGAGTCAATTAAACCTCTTCCCTTTCTGAATTACCCAGTTTCAAGCAGTTCTTTATAGCAGTATGAAAACAGACTAACACAGCCACCTCCTGTGGCCTGAGACCTAATGGGGTACCTCACTCCGGGCAGGTACAGTGCACACAGTGGAGAAAGCCGGTAATGTTCTGTCAGCCAAAGATGAATCCATCTAATCCAGGATTAGGGGAGTGCTACGGTGTGAATGTATGTGTCCCCTCAAAATGCATATATTAGAATCTGAGACCCAATGTTTAGTATTAAGAAACGGGGCCGGGCGCAGTGGCTCAAGCCTATAATCCTAGCACTTTGGGAGGCCGAGACGGGCGGATCATGAGGTCAGGAGATCCAGACCATCCTGGCTAACACGGTGAAACCCCGTCTCTACTAAAACAATATAAAAAACTAGCCGGGCGCGGTGGCGGGCGCCTGTAGTCCCAGCTACTCGGGAGACTGAGACAGGAGAATGGCGTGAACCCGGGAGATGGAGCTTGCAGTGAGCTGAGATCCGGCCACTGCACTCCAGCCTGGGCGACAGAGCCAGACTCTGTCTCAAAAAAATAAAAATAAAAATAAAAAAAGAAATGGGACGTTTGGGAGGTGATTAAATCATGAGGGTGGAGCCCTCATGAATAGAATTAGTGCCTTTATAAAAGGGCTGGAGAGAACTAGCCAGGACTTTTTTGCCCTTCTGCCTTCTGCCTTCCGCCATGGGAAGATGCTGCCACAAGAGGGTGTCATCGGTGGAGAAAGTCCTCACCCAACACTGGCGGCACCTTGCACCTGGACTTCCAGCCTCCAGAACTACTGCGAGCAACAAAGTTCTGTTCTTTATCAATTACCCAGTCTGGGGCATTTTGTTATAACAGCACAGGTGACTGTGACAGGCAGGGAAAGCACGGCCTCCCCGGGTGCTGCAGCAGCAGCAGCAACCAGTGTGAGCTCCATTGTCACATCTGGCTCCCAGCAGGCCTTGGAAGTGCTCGTTGGCAGCTTGACTGATGGCCACCTGCTGCCTCATTCATAGAGGGATGTAGGCTTCACAAAGAGGCCTCCACCTAACCCATCCGCCTTCCTCCCAAGGAAAAGGGGCTGGGTAACCTATGGGACTGTTAACAAATTCCTCCCTCCTAAAAACAAAAGGAACTCGGGTCACTTTGGAGTTCCATGTTGGGCCAATGTGATGATGGTAGCCAGAATGGGTGAGAACCCACAAGAGAAGGGAAATATTGTAGATAAAGTCAGGACCGTGAGGTCCAGCCATTCCACCCTCAGGAACTAGAAAGTGTGCCCTTAGCGAGACCTGTTAGCGCTGATCCGCTCTCAGTTGGCCATTATTCTACTTCTCTTTGCCATCTTGTGAGCTCCTTTTTTTTTATGAGCCCTGCATGGGCTGTGCTGGCTCATGGCATCTTTCTTCTGACTCCGCAAGGCACAGAGAGTTTGTATCTTACTTTGTAATTCATCCTGCACCCATATTTGAGTATAGCAATTCATCTATCTACATCCTTTCCTTCCATGGAACTGTGGGGGACCTTTAGTACCCTCACATCATCTGGCTTCCAGCAGGCCTTGGAAGTGCTTGTTGGCTGCTTAACTGATGACCACCTGCACTCACGCTCTCGCGCGCTCTCTCTCTCTCTCTCTCTCTCTCTCTCTCTCTCTCTCTCTCTGGCATTCGGAGGTGGGCTACTTAGTCACAAAGTACCCACCAACTCTTTTAAGAATAATGAGAAGCCAATTACACTCCTACATGAACACAGCATTGGTACCTAAAATCCAATTGCTGTGTTACAATCCAGTTGTATGGCCAGCTTGCTATTCATGGCCTACAGGTTTAATCACTTTAGGAGAGACTGTGGGAACTGAAGAAATAAAGTCTGAAAAAAAAAAGTTGGTAGAGAGAGCAGGAGTGAAAGCCAGCCTCCAAAGCTTGTTTATTTGACCCAGCCCACACACTTGGCCCCCAGATGGGCACCTCTTGGGTAGGGGCTCCACCTCTGGCCCCACTGGCTTTGCTCTGGCAAGAGTCATGTGGTCTGCTATGTAGGGGCTATGGGCAAAGGACAATTCTTTCAGAAAAAGATGGTCTTGCACAGCTGGCCGTGGTGGCTCACACCTGTAATCCCAGCAGTTTGGGAGGGTGAGGCGGGTAGATTACCTGAGGTCAGGAGTTTGAGATTTGCCTGGCCAACATGGTGAAACCCCATCTCTACCAAAAATATAAAAATTAGCTGGGCATGGTGGCGGGCACCTGTAATCCCATCTACTCTGGAGGCTGAGGCAGGAGAATCGTTTGAACCCGGGAGGCGGAGGTTTCGGTGAGTGGAGATCATGCCATTGCACTCCAGCCTGGGCAACAAGAGCAAAACTCCATCTCAAAAAAAAAAAGAAGAAAAAAAGAGCAAGAAAGGAAAGAAAGAAAGAAACTGCCAAGCTGTCTTATGAAGTGGGTGTATTATTTTGCTTTCCCACCATTGATGAATGAGAGTTCCTGTTACTAGTGTTTTGCATTTTGGCTATTCTAATAGAGATATAGAATATTTCATTGTCATTTTAATTTGCAATTCCCCAGTGACATATGATGTTGAATAACTTTTTATATGCTTATTTGCCAGCTGTATATTTTTTTCATGAGGCATTTATTCAGGATTTTTGCCCATTTTAAAATTGGGTTATTTTTTTCTTTTTTTAATTTTTATGAATACATAGTAGGTGTGTATATTTATTGAAATTTTTCTTATTGTTGAAATTTAAGAGTTATTTGTGTATTCTGGATAACAGTCCTTTATCACATATGTCTTTGCACATATTTTCTCTTAGTCTGTGATTTGCCTTATTCTCTTGAATCTAGTAAGCTTTAAATTTCATGTATTTTAATTTTGAAATCTAGAATATCCTTTTGATTCTCTCTCTCTTCTTTTTTTTTTTGAGACAGGGTCTTGCTCTATCCCCCAGGCTGGAGTGCAGTGGCGCAATCTTGGCTTCCTGCAACTTCCACCTCCTGGGTTCAAGCAATTCTTATGCCTCAGCCTCTCAAGTAGTTGGGATTACTGGCACCCACCACCACACCCAGCTAACATTTTTATATTTTTAGTAGAGATGGGATTTCACCATGTTGGCCAGGCTGGTCTTGAACTCCTGACTTCAGGTCATCTGCCCACCTTGGCCTCCCAAAGTGTTGGGATTACAGGTGTGAGCCATTATGCCCAGACAGATGACATCTTTAATCAGTTAAAGTCCCTCCTTCCTGTTATTGGAAGATAAGGTGAAGCACTGATGACCTCAATTATAGATTGAACTGGGGGAAGTTGCAATTTTATTAAGTCCTATTATCTTTGCAATTTTTCTGGCCCCTCAAGCATTATCCCTTTGAATAGTATTTTGGGTGAGAGATCGGCAGTTGTCTGTCTTCTCAGTTATGAAAGATTTTCTTTTTAGAGGATCTCTTAGCCCTTAGTCTCTTGCCACACATAGACTCAACATATGGCAAACATCTTCAGGGGGAGACTTTCCATATATTTGAGATAGAACTCTTCTCTCTAGCAAGACGTCATCTCCTAAGCACAGTGGGATTTTACTGTACCTTTCTATCCAGCCCAGCTTCTCAGTCTGTCACATCACCCTAAAATATATCGTTTTCCATATGGGAAAATCAGCCTCATGTTTGGTGTCCTTTAGTTTCTAATTTGTTGTGCTAGCCCCAAAATAACCACTGAAACCTCTCTTGTTTTCTCTTTCCCCAAGCAAAGTCCCTGCATAGGCCATGTCCCAATCCTGCAGCCATGACCAGATGACCAAATACCCAAAGGGCAGAAGATGCCTGGTGCCCACCAGCTTACCTAGGGAAGGCTCTTTCCACTCTGGAAATTTTATCTTCTTGTTTCCAGAACTCTCTTATGCTTTTTTAAAATGTGATTTTTGCTATTTGTATTTTTTTTTTTTAAGTTGCTGCAGCAGGAGTGCTGGCTTCTTGCTACTTTCTCCTGGCTACCAGAGCACAAGTTCATGAGTCAGCTTCTGCATCAGAGTCACAGATGCCTATGTCTTTCCACACAATCTCATTCTCTGGATCATGAAGATTATCTGTGCCATAGTATGTCTTAAAGAGTGCTCTACTGTGGTTTCTAGGTTTTTTGCCATGCTGCAGACACATGCTACAAATTTTGATAAGAATTTGACTAAATTCTTTCATTTTTTTCTTCAATTGAATCAAAATCAAATTTTACTGGAAGTTCCTCAGCTTCTGTTTCAAGACAGCAAGAAATTTATGACAAATTGAAGTTTAGCATCCTAACTGTTAACCCAACACAACACATAAATTGGTCACACCAGACTCTTTTAAGTTGAAATTTCTTTCCTTTGTTCTGAGAGTATTAGCAACTTCTCCTCATGTCACCTATATTTTCTGGCATGTATTATCAACAGTGGACATAACTCAAACGAAATGACAAAGTGTGAACAACTGTGACCCAATTTGTGCACATGGGAAGGGATGACAAAGTCCTTGCCGCTGCCTGGCAGGTGCAGATTATAAAATGCATCTTGATTTCAGAAATGTGATAAGTGCTAAAGCTAGAAAGGTGAATAAAGCAGATACAGTCTCTACTCTTAAGGAGTTCACAATTTAATGGAGGAAATGAAGATTAATTAAATATGTATAAAAAGCAATTACATGATTTAAAGTGTATAAGGTGTCAACACATAGAAAGCAAGTAATAAATTTTTGATGAGCTGGGTATGAAGAAGTATAGGATGCTATCATAGCAAAAAAAAAAAAAATATATGGTACATATTACCAAGGATAACTTTTCAGCTGCCATAACATTGATCGAAATAATAAGAATGCTATTCTTTTTTCACAGTCTGGTAAGTGGCCCAGGCCTGGCCAACTGGCTCTGCTTCATGCAAACCACATTCATTCTATTGTTTTGCTACCCTCAACAAGTTTACTACCACCATCAGGACTCATTAAGTCATCAGCAGTGACTAATGTTGCAGTCACTGATTTAATTTGGTCCATGTGGGCACCCAGCTCTGGTAGCCTTTGAGGCTTCCTAAGGTGGCTTTGATGAGTAGCCAAGGATGAGAACCACTGGTCCAGTGGGGTCCTTGGCTGAAACCATAATCCACCAATTTTATTCCTAGCACATTTTGTGAGTGTTCTAGGCTAAACACTTTACATGTATGATCTAATTTTCTACCTTGCTAAGGAGGTTATTATTTCCATTTTACTGATGAAGAGATTGAGGCTCAGAGAGGCTAAGTAACTTGCCCAAGGTCCCTTGGCCAGTAAACAGCAGAAACGTACGCTGGGGAGATTACCCAGAAACTCTGTTCCTTTCTCTCTTCCCAACATCCTACTTACTCAAGGCTGTACAGTCCCTCCTTGATCTGACTTAGCTTAAAAGATCATTTTGTACCAAGAAGTTGGTTGGTCCCAAGCCAAGATTTTCCAGGAAACCCCTAGTCTTCTAATACCCCTCAGTGAAAGTAACACAAAGGCCCCAGATCAAATCAGTTGATCAATTGTTACCTTTCGTACACCCAGGTTCTGACTTGTCCTCCCAAACAGTGGCTCCCAACCTTTTTGGTACCAGGGACCAGTTTTGTGGAAGACAATTTTTCCATGGGCCACAGAGGTAATGGTTTTGGGATGATTCAAGCATGTTACATTCATTGTGCCCTTTATTTCTATTAATATTACATTGTAATATATGATGAAATAATTATACAACTTATCATAATGTAGAATCAGTGGGAGCCCTGAGCTTGTTTTCCTGCAACTAGACAGTCCCATCTGAGGGTGATGGGAGATAGTGACAGATCACCACGCATTACATTCTCACACGGAGCATGCAACCTAGATCCCTCACATGCGCAGTTCACAATAGGGTTTGTGCTCCTATGAGAATCTAATGCTACCTCTGACCTGACGGGAGGCAGAGCTCAGGCAGTAATATGAGCAATGGGGAGCTGCTGTAAATGGAGACAAAGCTTCGCTTGCTCACCCGCTGCTCACCTCCTGTGCCCTGTTCCTAACAGTGTCCATTACCTGGGAGTTGGGAACCACTGCTCCAGAACCCTGAACCCTGCCTGTGTTTATTAGGGAGAAGTTAGAAAGTTCAAGATGGATACCACTCTTTTTCCAGCAGAGGCTGCAAATTTAAGTATTGTATTTCCCAGTCTCCTTAGCTGTTAGGATTCTGGATACAAATTAGGTTAGATTCTAGACAACAAATGCAATTAGGTTTTGGATTCAAAGTAGATGTTTTTCCGCAAGATTTGGAAAGCAGAAGTGCAGTAAAGATGCTTTTCCCATCCCTTTGGGACATTTCTCTGCTGGCAAGCAGGGTCACAGAGGTAAGGTGCTTCTCACCGGCCAGGCATGGTTGTTCACGCCTGCAATCCCAGGACTTCGGGAGGTCGAGGCAGGCAGATCACAAAGTCAGGAGATCAAGACCATCCTGGTTAACACGGTGAAACCCCGTCTCTACTAAAAATACAAAAAATTAGCCAGGCGTGGTGGTGGGTGCCTGTAGTCCCAGCTACTCGGGAGGCTGAGGCAGGAGAATGGCGTGAACCCAGGAGGCGGAGCTTGCAGTGAGCCAAGATCGTGCCACTGCACTCCAGCCTGGGCGACAGAGCGAGACTCCATCTCAAATAAATAAATAAATAAGCAAGCAAGCCAGGAGTAGTCCCAGCTACTCGGGGGCTGAATGGGAGAATATCTTGAACCTAGGAGGCAGAGGTTGCAGTGAGCCGAGATTGCATGACTGCACTCCAGCCTAGGTGACAGAGTGAGACTCCGTCTCAAAATAAGTATTTTGATCCTATGTAAGCTGTGAAACTGCCTCCTCTGTGGCGGTGGCTACCCTCAGGCCAGGCCCAGGGCCAGCACAGAGCCTGCTTCAAGGGCTCATTGGTCCCTCAGATTTCCCAGGGGAGAAAGTCCAGCCTTGACCACCGTCTGTTACCAGATTGAGCACAGTGCTGCTCAAGCCTCTCTGTCTTCACCATTTGGGAGGAAGACAAGGCTGCAATGGACAGGCCCCTCTGGGCCATTCATAAGATGGAAATCTGGGATGCCTGCATAGGCCCTGAACAATGACACTTGATTTTTATCCAAAAACCAAACCAAAAACCAAAACAACCCACGCAAAAACTCCAAAAGGCTGTTGTGGAATGAGAAGAAAGAAGACCTGGCATCCAAGAAAGACCAGGCTCTGCCAATACCTAGCTGTGCAGCCTTGGGCAAATTGCTCAGCCTCTCTGAGCTTGTATCTCTTTCTGTAAAATGGCTATGATGATACCCATCTCAAAAGCTTGTCTTAACTTGCTTAGCACAAGGACTAGCACATCCGAAGTCCAAATACATGATTGCTCATTCATTAGTTTTGCTAGCGTGGTGGCCAGCACTCATTATGTGTTTGTTGGTTGTGTTTCAAAAGTATTCTAAGAAAAAACTGAGTAGGTACAGTTCTGTCACAATATGGTTCAAAGAGGTTTGCTGGTTGCCTGAAAACCCTGACATGATTTTAATAATTTAGGTCACAAGTAACCAATTTATTACCATGACCAGTACAAGCCACAGTTACCACTTACTGAACACATACAGGGTGCCAGGAGATATGCTAATGCTCCACATGCATTATCTCATTTAATCTTCACAGTAAATGGAGAACTGAATGTACCAGACCTCAGTAGAGGAAATAGTTTACTCTGGGTGTTTCAGCAGGAAGGGGTTTAATATGGGATACTACATGCTTTCAAACACTGCAAAGCCCAAAGGAGCAGGTTCTCAGCTGGTCCTGCAGGCTTGACACCCAGACACTGCAGACCTGGTTCTCCAGGAGAGCTGCTACCTCAGAGGCTGGCGCTGGAAACACTGAGTTTATGAGGACATGCAGCAGCAGCAGCAGCAGCAGCTGAGATCCAGAGATCAGAAAGCCAGAGTCAAGAAGCCACCTGCCCTGAAATTTCTTCTGGACAGTCAGGAGGCTGGAGAACATGTCTTGTGTCTTGGAGCACAGCCCTGAACAAGCACCTTATCTCTGTGACCCTGCTTGCCAGCAGAGAAACGTCCCAAAGGAATGGGAAAACATCTTTACTGCACTTCTGCTTTCCAAATCTTGCGGAAAGACATCTACTTTGAATCCAAAACCTAATTGCATTTGTTGTCTAGAATCTAATCTAATTTGTATCCAGAATCCTAACAGCTAAGGAGACTGGGAAATATAGTACTTAAATTTGCAGCCTTTGCTGGAAAAAGAGTAGTATGCATCTTGAGTAAGTCAGTAGTGCCACAGATGCCATTGTTATTCCCATTTTAGAGAGGAGGAAATGGATTCTGAGACTAGGACACAGGTCATCTTTGCCCTGAGTGAATGAGCAAATCCATTCAATGGCTGGCGGAAGTCACTGAACATCGATTTTGGCCTCAAGTTCAAATCACTTCCTCAGATCCAACTTTATCAGCAATAAAGCTGATGTAGGGCCCCTCTCTGACTTGCGTGTCTATTTCCCAATTGGTGTGGAACCTGTAGGAGGGAAGGGATGGGACTCTCCAAACCTCAAAATTCTAGAATAAAAATAGCCACCACCACAAGAGCAAGAAGGGTGGTACCCTTTGGACTTAGTGCTTTCAAGTTCCTAAGGCATTTTACATGTATTTTATCTTTAAGCTCTCCTCACTCTGTTCTCCTCCAACCAGGATAATTAATAGCAGGCTATAAGAAGTCATTTCTAAAAGGAGATTTTATTAAAGCCCTTGCCAAAGGCTCGGAGATGTGAGTTTCCATCAGCAAGGGTAGTGATTTCAGCAGCCGTCTTAGGATGTCCTGTTTCCTTTAGCGGGATTATGGTCAGTTATGCCTTCAAAATCAGTTCTTCCCTTCTTCCTGTGCAATGGACACCTGCTAGAGGCTACAGTTGGCAGCTGACTTTGTGGCTGAGTGTGGCTATGACAACGTGGTCTTCAACTGGATATAAGCAGAAGTGGTGTTTGCCATTTACACGTCACTGGCCTAAAAGAAAATTGATTGGACTGGACTTCCTCTCTTTCGCTTTTCCTTGAGCTAGAAGAGAGGTGTGCCTGAGATTGCAGTCTTACCCACACAGATGAAGATAATGCCTGAGACTCACCTGGAAGTCTTGGTCAGATAGCTGTGTCCCACTCCTAGTGTTTCCAATTCAGTAGGTTTGGCATGGGGCCTGGGAACTTCCATTTCTGACAAGTTCCAAGATGATGTTCATGCTATTGGTCCAGGGACCACACTTTGAAAACCACTGCCCTGGAACATGAAAGGGAAACAAATGGAAGACCCTGGACTTAATGGCTGAGTGCAGCAGAGCTGCCCCCAAACTGGAACTGCTGCTTTTGGACATCAGTAAGAAACCAATCAACTTCTATTTCTTTTAAGCCACTTGCGATGGTTAATTTTATGTGTCAACTTGACTGAACCATAGGATGTCCAGATAGCTGGCACCGCATTATTTCTGGGAGTGTCTGTGTGTATGTTTCTGGAAGAGATTAGCATTGGAATCAGTAGATTGAGTAAAGAAGGTCTGCTCTCACCAATGCAGGTGGGCATCATCCAATCCATTGAGGGCCTGCATAGAACAAAAAAGTGGCAGAAGGGCAAACTCGCTCTCTTTTTGAGCCGGGGCATCCTTCTTCTGCTTCAGAACCCTGGAGCATCGGAACTCTGAGTTCTTGGGTCTAAAGACTGTGGGACTTACACCAGTGGTCCCCGGGTCTCTGAGGCCATCAGCCTCAAACTGAGAGTTACATCACCAGCGGCTCTGGTTTCCAGCCTTTGGACGCAGACTGAATTATACCATTGGCTTTTCTGGGTCTCCAGCTTGCAGGCAGCATATTGGGGGACTTCTAGTCCCCATAATCAAGTGAGCTAACCCCCACAATAAATATCCTCTTCTATGGCTTTATATATCCCATTGGTTCTGTTTTTCTGAAGAACGCTGGCTACCCCACCATATATATATATATATGCTGATATATATATATAGCTGATATAAGTATTTCATATATATATATTCCTCTTTGTGAAAGCATATATATATTTTGGTCCTCTTTGTGAAAGAAACTTCCCTTTTGCCCCATCCAGCACCCTGAGTGATTGTCTAGACAAGAAATAGGAGCCAGAGGCTGATTTTCAGCCAGCGGTTGATTTAAAGTCCAATTAATTATTCGTCTATGGTTAGGTCCTGCAAGAATTTTTTTTTTTTTTTTTTTTTTTTTTTTTTTTTTTTTTTTTTTTTTTGAGACGGAGCCTCGCTCTGTCACACAGTCTGGAGTGCAGTGGAATGATCTTGGCTCACCACAACCTCTGCCTCTTGGGTTCAAGCGATTCTCCTGTCTCAGCCTCCTGAGTAGCTGGGATTACATGTGCCCGCCATCACACCCAGCTAATTTTTTTATTTTTGGTAGAGACGGGGTTTCACCATGTTGGCCGGGATGGTATTGAACTCCTGACCTTAGGGGATCCACCCTCCTCGGCCTCCCAGAGTGCTGGGATTACAGGCGTGAGCCACTGTGCCTGGCCGGCAGTTTCTTACAAAACTACATATACTCTTAACTGTATAATCCAACAGTCATGCTTTTTTTTTTTTTTTTTTTTTTTTTTTTTTTTTTTTTTTT
>NC_037677.1:113670272-113756113 GCF_003255815.1 Theropithecus gelada | reverse complement strand
TTTTTTTTTTTTTTTTTTTTTTTTTTTTTTTTTTTTTTTTTTTTACTTTTGTGAGATGGAGTCTCTCTGTGGTCCATGCTGTAGCACAGTGGCATGATCTCGACTCACTGCAACCTCCACCTCCTGGGTTCCAGCAATTCTTGTGCCTCAGCCTCCCAGGTAGCTGGGACTGCAGGCATGTGCCACCACACCTGGCTAATTTTTGTATTTTTAATAGAGACGGGGTTTCACCATGTTGTTCAGGCTGATCTCGAACTCTTGACCTGAAGTGATCCACCCGCCTCGGCCTCCCAAAGTGCTGGGATTACAGGCATGAGCCACAGTGCCTGGCATGCTCCTCACTATTTACTCAAATGAGTTGAAGACGTGTCCACACACGAACCTGCACATAGGTATTTGTAGCAACTTTGTGCATAATTGCCAAAAGATTGAAAGCAACCAAAGTGTCTCTCAGCAGGTGAATGAATAAATAAGCTGTGGTATGTCTAGACAATGGAATATTATTTAGCATTAAAAAGAAATGAGCCATCAAGCCATAAAAAGACATGAAGGAAACATAAATGAATGTTCCTAGTAGCCAATCCAAAAGGCTACTTACTACATGATACCAACTATACGACATTCTAGAAAAGGCAAAACTATGGAGACAGTAAAAATATCAGTGATTTCCAGGAGTTAGTGGGGATGGGGGTGGAGATAAATATGCACAGCACAGAGAACTTTTAGGGCAATGAAACTACTCTATATGATATTATCATGGTGGGTACGTGTCATTACACATTTATGTACACTCATAGAATCTGCAACACCAAGAGTGAACTTCAATGTAAACTGCAGACGTTGAATGATAATGATGTCAATGTAGGTTCATTGATTGAACAAATGTCCCACTCAAGCGTGGAATGTCGATAGTGGGGACGTTTTGCATGCATTGAGGTATGGGTACATGTGAACTCTGTGCTTTCTGCTCAACTTTGCTGGGAACCTAAAACTGCTCTTTAAAAATGAAGTCTCATTTTTAAAAAATAGCTTACTGGATTGGTTTGACTGAAGATTGAACACAATAGAAGGCAAAATTAATGGACTCAAAGACAGTCATTTGGTTCAGCCAAGATGAAGAAACAAAAATCAGATTTATCCTCCCACATGAAAAAAAAAAGTTATATAAAGCAATGTTTTTTTTAAAAAAAAAAACCTGGGCATCAAGTAACAAAGGCCAGTGACCCCTGAGACGAGGGGAAACCCTGAGGCTGTCCAGCTTACTGCCTTCAGTTTCCAGGTATGGCACAGGGATGGGGAACCATGGCAGAGCTGGGTGGGTTCCCTGAGTTGAGAAGAATGAGCTGAGAATCTGAAGAAAGCCAGACATCTAGGATTAGCAGGACAGAGAGGACAAGAGAGAAGTAAATGTTTAAAGTGGGTGGGTGCTTGGTGTTTGATAAATGCTAGTTTACCTTCCCTCCTTTCCAAAGTCTTTGCATCCTGAAAGGCATCTTTCAAAGAAGCAGAGCTTTCAGCTTTCAGAATGGTTTTTAGAGATGGAACAAATTTCTTTTCTTTCTTTCTCTCTCTCTCTCTCTCTTTCTCTCTTTCTCTCTCTCTCTCTCTCTCTCTCTCTCTTTTTCTTTGGCAGAGACTCCCTCTGTCACCCAGGCTGGAGTGCAATGGCCCCATCTCGGCTCACTGCAACCTCCTCCTCCAGGGTTCAAGCGATTCTCCTGCCTCAGCCTCCCGAGTAGCTGGGATTACAGGCACGTGCCACCACACCCGGCTAATTGTTTTTTTTTTTTTTTTTTTTTTTTTAGTAGAGACAGGGTTTCACCATGTTGACCAGGTTGGTCTCGAACTTCTGACCTCAGTGATCCGCCTGCCTCAGCCTCCCAAAGTGCTGGGATTACAGGTGTGAGCCACTGCACCTGTCAGAGATGTAATGAACTTCTGATGTCTCTGTTCACAAGAAGAAAAGACCTTTCTGAGCAGAGGCCAGGTCCTTTCGCCAGGTCTGAGATCGCATCAGGGAGGCAGCCAGGTGCTCCCGACACTGAGTGAGACTGCACACACACGCTCTCCTTCGATCCTGCAGCAGAGGCCCCGTAGACCAGTTAGCTGCGTCCGAAAAGGAAACATGGAGTCTCATTGAAATCTCTGCACAACTTAGATTCATTCTTCTCTGAAATCTGAATTTTTAATAGAAAGTTCCAGCCATTCAGAAAGTGAGCAGAGGCCCTAACACTGCAAAGAACGCATCTCCTGCTGGCGATTTCTCCAGTCTGCTGTCCATTTCTGAGAATGTTCCATAAGGTGAATAATTTATGCTACTTATTGATTCATGGTCCTTAAAAGGCTGAGGTTAAAGGAGACTGCAGGTTTCCACTGAGTGGGAGCCCAGCTTCCCTGAAGGCATTTCTTGCAGATGCTTGGCTGCTCCACACTTGGGTGTGGGGGATCGCTATCTAAAAATACCCCACAGTGCAAAATCTTTTGTATGAACATCATGAATGTCTTTGATAAAATGTAAATATGTTAGAGAAAAGGTAAATTAAGCATTTAAATTACAGCTAAGAAACCTCGTTAGGAGTGGTAGGGGGAGATCACTGTCCCCAATCCTTTAATCCTTGCCTGTAAGAGGATGATACGGCCACACCCTCTGCCATGTGACTGCAGCACTGCCTGATGGAGCTGGTATTATAAACCCAGAAAATCTGAGACAGGTCTCAGTTAATTTGGAAAGTTTATTTTGCCAAGGTTGAGGGTGTGCCCGTGACAGTCTCAGGAAGTCCTGATGACATGCGCGCAGGGTGGTCGGGGCACAACTTGGTGTTATACATTTTGGGGACATATGAGACATCAATAATATACGTAAGAAGCACATTGGTTCAGTTTGGAAAGGTGAGACAATTGGAAACAAAGGCAGGAAGACTTGAAGCAGGAAGGAGGCTTACGGGTCATAGGTAGAGGAGAGCAAATGGTGGCATTCTTCTGAGTCTCCCATGAGCCTTTCCAAAGGAGGCAATCAGATACGCATCTATCTCAGTGAGCAGAGGGATAACTTTGAATAGAATGGGAGGCAGGTGTGCCCTAAGCAGTTTCCAGCTTGAGTTTTTCTTTTAGCTTAGTGACTTTGGGGGCCCAAGATACTTTTCTTTCACAGTATAAACAACGCCTCTCCATTAAAATTTGGTTTGGTCATGTATCTTGTTTTAGCCAGTGAAATAGTAGCAGCTGTGATGCCAGCTGAGGTTTTGAATGTGTTCGCATGGATTGATTTAGCTGGATTGATTTAGCCTCTCGAGTTTCTGTTATGCACCATAAGAAGAGCATTTTCTGGGAACTGTTGGCCCTAGACACTTGGTGCCCAGAGGTCCCAGGAACCCCATCTGAAGCAAAGCCAAACCAGCCAGCCCACAAACCTGTGGCAGATACGGGAGAACCAACAAGGAGGTGTGATGTGGTTTGAATGTTTGTCCCTCTCAAATCTCATGTTGGTGTGATTCTCAATCCCTCCTGAATGGTTTAGCACCATCTCCTTGATGATGAGGGAGTTCTCGCTGTTACTCCCCATGAGATCTGGTTGTTTAAAACTGCGTGGGGCCTCCTCCCTCATTCTCTTGCTTCCACTTTTGCCATGTGATACACATAACCCTCCTTTGCCTTCCGCCATACTTGGAGGCTTCCCAGGGCCCTCTCCAGAAGCAGATGCCAGTACCATGTGTCCCGTACATTCTGCAGATCCAAGAGTCAATTAAACCTCTTTTCTTTCTAAGTTACCCAGTCTCGGGTATTCTTAATAATAGCAATACAAGAATGGCCTAACACAGGGTGTTAGGAATTGGCAGATCCTGGAGGACATTGTCATCCATCCCCTCTTAATGACCCTTCACTCTAAAGAGCACTGTCAGCCGGGCAAGGTGGCTCATGCCTCTAACCCCAGCACTTTGGGAGGCTGATCACTTGAGCTCAGGAGTTCAAGACCAGCCTGGTCAACGTAGCGAGACCCCATCTTAACTAAAAATACAAAAAAAAAAAAAAAAAACCTGGACATGGTGGTGGCGTGTGCCTGTAGTCCCAGCTACTCAGGAGGCTGAGGAGGGGAGGATCACTTGGGCCTGGGGGCAGAGGCTGCAGTGAGCCAAGATGGCGCCACTGAACTCCAGCCTGGAGAGAACTCCAATATGACCCAGAAATTCCACTCCTAGATACATACCCACAAGAATTGAGAACAGGAACTCAAATACTTGTATATGAATGTTCGTAGCAGTATTGTTCACAATTGCCAAAAGGTAGAAACAACCCAAATGTCCATCAATGGACGAATGGAAAAACAAAATGTGGACATAACAGATTATTCAACCATAAAAAGGAATGAAGTTACATGTCACGATGTGTATGAACCTCAAAAGCCTTATATTAAGCGACAGAAAACAAACACAAACGGACAGAAAGTATATGTATTCCTATTACATACCCAAAATAGGTAAACCCATACAGACGGAAAGCAAATTGGTGTCTGCCAGGTGCATGAAGAATTGGGAATGGGGTCTACCTGCATCCTGGGTACAGGGTTTTATTCTGGAATGATAAAAAATATTGGCCGGGCGCGGTGGCTCAAGCCTGTAATCCCAGCACTTTGGGAGGCCGAGACGGGCGGATCACGAGGTCAGGAGATCGAGACCATCCTGGCTAACATGGTGAAACCCCATCTCTACTAAAAAGTACAAAAAACTAGCCGGGCGCGGTGGCGGGCACCTGTAGTCCCGGCTACTCGGGAGGCTGAGGCAGGAGAATGGCGTGAACCCGGGAGGCGGAGCTTGCAGTGAGCTGGGATCTGGCCACTGCACTCCAGCCTGGGCGGCAGAGAGAGACTCCGTCTCAAAAAAAAAAAAAAAATATTTGGCCAGGCGTGGTGGCTCACGTCTGTAATCCCAGCACTTTGGGAGACCAAGACAGATGGATCACCTGAGGTTGACAGCTCGAGACCAACCTGACCAACATGGAGAAACCCCATCTCTACTAAAAATACAAAAAAATTAGCCGGGCGTGGTGGCGTGTGCCTATAATCCCAGCTACTCGGGAGGCTGAGGCAGGAAAATCGCTTGAACCCGGGAGGCGGAGGTTGTGGTGAGCTGAGATCACGCCACTGCACTCCAGCCTGGGCAACAAGAGCGAAACTCTTTCTCAAAACATATATATATATATATATATATATATTTTGAACCTAGATAGAGGTGATGGTTTACATAACATAGTCAGTGTACTATATGCCACTGAATTATTCACCTAAAATGGTTAATTTTGTGTTATGTAAACTTTACCTCAATAAAAACAAGAAAAGATTATGTCCATACAATGGGGTGTTTAATAACCAGAAATACCACATGGGCTTAGTGTCATCTCCTCTATCAATGAATCCGCTCTGGAGTAGGAGCATACCAGGTCTCAGAAGCTTGCAAATTTTATTCTTTTTTTTCTTAACCGCCTCACTCCGCTCCCAAGAAGCTTGCAAATTTTAATCTGAGTTAATTTGCAAGTGGATTTGGGTAATCTGGCTCTAGATCCACTTAGAGGTTGCCTATAAATAGCTGTCTTGAGGGTAGGGGAAAGGCATTATGGCATTAAGCAGATAAAGCCTCTGATCTAGTTACAGTTCCTTTCAGGGATGAATAAAGCTTTGGGGATATTATCCAACCCCTTTATAAACCCAGGTTTATAAGGCCTGAACCCTCAGGCCCTTGAATTCCTTGTCACCACTTGCCAATTTAGATGAGCTGCCGCAAGGGGGCAGTGGTGTCCAGGCGATGACCTCCTATGTTGCGCAAATTCGTAGAAATACTGAGTTTCAGATTCTCGAGTTTCTCTCGTTGAAAGTGGTAGCAATTATTACCCCAGGCCACTTAACAAGCCAACAGCCATTTAGAAAATATGTACGTATATTAAAGAAAATGCTGGATCTGGAAAAAGATCTTTCAAAAACAGCATGTCCAACCAAGGTTATTATACAGAAACTGGGTTGAGAGAGGGCAGTGACTGGCCCAGAGCCGCGGAGCCAGGTCTGGGACCCAGGTCTCGTATATTCACGTCCCATGCTCTGGGTGCTGCAGCCTCCTGCTCTCCTGAGCCTTTCTCCAGCGTTCAGCACAAGCCATACCTGCATGTTGACATGAGCACGTGTCATTGTTGTTCCTACAGCACAGTAGGAACTTGACCCCTGCCTCCAAATTCCCACCCCAGCTGCGCCCTTTCTCCCAAGCAGAGCTGGCGGTCCGAGAGCAGTGACTGGGGACAAGCGTCCACGCGGGGCTGACGAACTGTCAAAGTCGCCACCATCTGTCAAGACCTATGAGGACGCACACAGTACGGGCAGGCGGGCAGGAGAAGTGGCGGACGCAGTCGGTCACCCAGCATCAGCTTCCGAGGCGCACTGCTTCACCTGGTGACCTGTCCCCGGCCTACGGGTCTCCAGGAAGCGCTCCAGTCCCTGCCAGATGCTAGCGGGAAGGCGGGAGGGGGCGCCCTGCAAAGCTGGCTGAGACGCCGTCCCAGCGCCCGAGAAGCTGCGAATCTGCCTGCCGGGCTGAGACCAATCTAGGAAAGGGTAAGCAAAGATGCACGCGCCTGGGAGGCACGCAGCGGATTTCCAAGTCGTCTGCACAAATCATTCACCCCCCCCAGGACACGTGCGCATGTTGACAAGGCCGACTCCGGAGGAATTCCAACTCTCCTGAATCTGCCATGTGGCAGAGGGGACAGCTGACCCTTCGCCCCATCTCTGAAAGGGCAGAGGATCTTTCCTCCCATTGCTTCCTACCGAATGCTCAGGATGCCTCGGTGTTACCTACCTTCCGCAAAATCCTCAGGGCTGGATCGTTTTCCGAAACTGCCACCAGAGGGAGCTCCAACGATAGAGCTGGATTTTGCTTCCTCCCAGCTCATAAAGGAAGTCAGGGGCGGGGGAAATGCTGTTCTCTGCTACCAGCAGGTGCAAAGATGAGCTTAAAACGCCCAAGATTGTAACTTCACTACTAATTCATGAAAAGCATATGGAATAATGCTGGATCTGCAGAATGACAGAATAGCTGTCCTCCACCGTGAGTTTGCCTCATTTCAGACTCAAATACTCCAGACCCAAATGATCTCCAAAGTAGAACTCCTGCCTCCGCATTCAGTCTGTACTGTTCTCTCCAGAGGACTGAATCCCAGCATCCTCCCTTCCCTCCCCTCCCCTGCCAGGCTTTACAGCCTCAGGAACTGCCCTTCCAACCAGAACAGAGCCCAGACTGTCACCTCGAACATCAGAGGAGTCCCAGCCCCATTCCTGAGTGCCCCCTCTTCCCCAAACTGCCCTGTGAACGGTGATAAGAGCCGTGACTGTGTTCTCCAGGCACTGAAATAAAGTCAGAACCACTCCAGCTATAGATTCCACGTGCCACTTCTTACTGCAGACCCTCATCTCGGTTTGGGATGGGGATGTGGGCAGTGTGTTTTGCTGCCAGGATGACGTGGCTCAATTCTGCTAGAAGGAGATGCAGCAGTCAAGTCCAAAAGCATGACAAAGCCCGCTGAGATGAGCGGTAGCTTAGAATAGTCTGAATTCATGAGCTTCCCATCATGTGAAGGTGTCACTAGCACTTGTTCCTTCTCTGGGGGTTATTTTACTCATCCAGCAATTTCCTTCTTTATGTTTGGAGGCAGTTGTAAAGAGGGGAGAACCCATGGGCTCGTGGGCCTTTCTGAGCAAAACCTGAGACCCCACCTAGTGGGGGAGGCAGAGGGAATTGGCCCTTTCAGGTTTTGGGGCTCAGCACAGATCACTGTTGTGAGCTCCAGACATTCCTGCACCCAGGAGATGTGCAAGGACAAGCATGAGAAAAACTATGCATCTGGCCGGGCACAGTGGCTCACGCCTGTAATCCCAGCACTGTGGGAGGCCAAGGCAGGTGGAAAACCTGATGTCAGGAGTTCGAGATCAGCCTGGCCAACATGATGAAACCCCGTCTCCACTAAAAATACAAAAATTAGCTGGGCATAGTGGCACATGTTTGTAATCCCAGCTACTCAGAGGTTCAGGCAGGAGAATTGCTTGAACCTGGAGGAGGTTGCAGTGAGCCGAGATGGCACCACTGCACTCCAGCCTGGGCAACACAGCCTCAGAAGAGAAGAAAAGAAAGGAGAGGAGAGGAGGGGAGGAGAGAGAGAGGAGAGGGAGAGGGGAGGGAGAGGAGAGGGAGAGGGGAGGGAGAGGAGAGGGAGAGGAGAGGGAGAGGAGAGGGAGAGGAGAGGATAAAAGAAAGCAAAACAATGTATCTGAGGCGTGTGTGACTGCCTAACGGCAGGGCAGCCGTTCTTTCCTGGTGATGTCTGGAAAGGCTTCAAAGGGCAGGCCGACCTGAGCTCCTCCTGCCCTCTACCGAAAGATGGCTGCAGCCTCCGCCCTGGCCTGCACTAGCAGGCACCTTCGAGAGGGATGACAGAGGCCGGACGCGGTGGCTCACGCCTGTAATCCCAGCACTTTGAGAGGCCGAGGCGGGAGGATCACGAAGTCGGGAGATCCAGACCATCCTGGCTAACAAGAAGAAACAGCATCTCTACTAAAAATACACAAATTAGCTGGACGTGGTGGCGGGCGCCTGTAGTCCCAGCTACTCGGGAGGCTGAGGCAGGAGAATGGCGTGAACCCGGAAGGCAGAGCTTGCAGTGAGCCGAGATTGCGCCACTGCCCTCCAGCCTGGGCAACAGAGCGAGACTCCGTCTCAAAAAAAAAAAAAAAAAGAGGGACGACAGGACCAACAGGGAGCTGCTGCTGTCCCCCAGGCCTCCCCTGCTCAGATCTCATTTGGCATTCATGACTCGTAGCTGAGGTGAGTGGAAGGCGCCCTCTGAGGCGTCTGGATTCAAAACTCCATGAATGAAGACAGCGCTTGCCTTCTCTTTCTTCTCATGCATGGTCAAAAACGCAGACTGTCCAAGATGGCGCACACTCAGGGTTTTGGTCAGGGATGATCAGCCCCTTCATCGGTGATTTTCATCCTTATGTCAGCTACTGCCTCCTCTGAAATAGCCTAGAGACTTCATGCCATTGCCTCTGCCTTCCCCAGCATCCCTATTTCACAGGGCAGCTTGGGGAAGAGGGGCACTGAGGAACAGGGCTGAGACTCCTCTGATGTTTGTGGTCACAGTCTGGCTTGGTTCTGGTTGGAACGGCAGTTCCAGACCAGCCTGGCCAACATGGTGAAACCCTGTCTCTTCTAAAAATATAAAAATTAGCTGGGCGTGGTGGTGCACACCTGTAATCCCAGCTACTTGGGAGGCTGAGGCAGGAGAATTACTTGAACCCAGGAGACGGAGATTGCAGTAAGCCAAGATCCCACCACTGCACTCCAGCCTGCAGACAGAGTGAGACTCTGTAAAAAAAAAAAAAAAAAAAAAAAAAATCCACCACACTGCTCACATTCTGTTATTCTTGTGTGCATTTTTCAAAAAGAAAAAAGAAAAAAAAGAAAAGAAAAAAGAAAAATGGCCTTATCAAGGAAGAGGGTTTTGGCATTTGTGCAAAGCCTGAGGTTTTAGGAAAAAGTCATTGATGAAGAGATGCTGGCAAGACTCTCCATTTACAGTAACCTGTGACTAGAAATGTCTCATGATGGGAGAAAAATGTGGAATCCAGGAGAATAAGTGTGAAGGTGGGTTTATGTGGGGCATTTTCTTTTTTGTCCAACACCTCAGATCTGTAACCAAACCAGCAAAAGCAAGTATGTCTCAGGAAAAATTTCTGCTTGTTACCGAGCTTCCTGGAAAATTGCATTTGGAGAGCTATGATGGCATGGCCGTGAGTAATTTGCTTTTTAAATAGTTCTGTTAGTTGGTCTACATTGTGTTTTTCATTCCACCAGAGCTGAAGGTGGTGTTTCTTTTGTTTATGGTATTAGTGTTATATTATTGGTGATCTCATTGTTCTTGTTTGTGACATATTTACCTCAGTAGGACAGTTATTGTAGAAGGGAAGTCGGGAGCCAGTCTACCCACCAAACCTGCAGAACTAAAGAAAAAGACTCCAATCTGTCCCGCAGGGTGCATATTACTCCTCTCTTGGATTGTTAAATTCTAATTATAGGCTGTTGATCCCCATTAGAACCATTTGTAAGCCTAAACACTGTTCTGCAGCATCTTTTGCCAATAGGTATGTTTCATTTCGATCGTTGTATAAAACATAACATTTGTGCTTTTGGGGGACTAGAACACGTTAGTGTTCTCTGGCAAAGTTGGACAAAAAATAGGCAAAATATGACTCAAAACTAAGATAGGGCAAACAAAAGTGCACTTTGCCTTGATGTTTATTAGGGATTTCTGAAACCCTAGGACTCTAGAGCTCACCTTTCAGATCTCAGACCTCAGATGCCACATCCTCAAGGAAGCTCTCCTAGACTGCCCACCTCCACATTCTTGGGACAGCAGGGACCTCCCCCAGCCCTTCCTAGCACTTGACACAGTGGATCATTTCACAGGACTGGGGGGATTATTTAACTGTCTTTCCACTAGATGGAAAGTTTCAGAAGAATCCTGTCAGGATTACAGACACCTAGTATAATGCTTAGCACACGGTAGGCATTTAATAAATTTGTTGTGTAATGCCTGTGTACTGTTTTATTTGGGAATCTTCAGAAGGTAAGAAAAACAAATGGATACATTCATAATAAGTATGAGATGTGGAGAGCAAGCAAGTCAGTAGATTACAAGATAGCAAAATTCATAGGATGTGTTAAGTAGAAGAGGGGATGAATAAGATGGAGCTGTGAGACTCAGGATGAATTCACAGAATTCACATGGATAATGAGTAAATCAATAACCTGTGGGAGATGTTGAAGACAGATACAATAAGTGGAACATATGATAGAACCAACCAGAGTGCTATGGACCAATGGAGAGACATTAAGAGACCAAGTTGTAAGATACATTCATGCTACTTCAGGGCTGGCAGCTATCTGATTTCCAAAATCAGCCACTCATCCATCAGTGACACCCATTATGGTCCCAGTTGTGTTCTGCCCAAGAAGCACAGATAAACAGAGAGAGCTGTTCAGGAGGCTAATGGATGCTCCTGCTGTGGCCAGGAGAACTTGCCCCTCGCTCTCCAATAGCAAAAGGGTGTATCGTTGCCTTGGGCACCTTCTTTCTGTTGGTTCATTCACTCACCCTCAATTATGGTCCTTGTAACCACATCATTAAGAGAGAAAGTTAATATGGGTGGGAGGGAGAGAGAAACATGTGAACATTGCGTATTAAATGCCCCAGGATTCAGGCAGGGGACTTACCACCTGCTTCTGTGGTATATGTGTTAACCTACCCCATCTTTTTCTTCTTGCTTCTCCCTGTGTGTTTAAAAGGTATTCGACAATCTGTGTGATTCAAGTATCTTAACTTGATCTTTCTATTCTATCACCTCCAGAATAATTTGTCTGGTAGCACATTTGGAGGTTAATTTCCTATACAGCACATTGAAATAGTGCGTTGTGAATTAGCTACTATGACTGCTGATTAGGGTGAGGGTTAGGGTTAAACTAGTTTCTGAATCTAGCTACTCCCGCCTACCATAAAAACCACCTGCATTCAACAATTAGCCATTGCGTTAAGTGCTAAAGATACAATGATGAGAAAACAGCCATGATTCCTGCCCTCATGAAGTTTAGAACAGAAGAAAGACCATCTGGTAATCACACAAATAAGTGACAAATAAATCTAATGTTTTAACTAGTGATAAACCCTCTGAAGAGATAGTACACCGAGGTCCTCTGAGAGCATATGCCAGGGGAATTTGACCCATTCAGAGAGAGTTAATTAAGCTAAGGGAAAAGGCATAAATGTCTCAGGCAGAAGGAACTGGCTGTGCAAAGGCCACGTGATGGGATGATGTCATCAACCATTCATTCAGCAGTCAGCACTGACCCCGTGTGCCCGGCCTCATGCTACAGGCAGGAATACGGGGGAGAAAGACCAGCTCTGCCCCAAGAAAAGCCCAAGACGACTGTCGGACCTAGGAGGATCCTTGGAGAACTTCAAAAGGTTTCACATTGCATGGAGGAAAAGACTAGAGCCTTATAAGATAAGACATCACTGAGAGTTCAGTTGTTAATCCTGGGAGGGGTGGACTTATGAATGGTCACTGGGTGTGGTGCATCCCTGGCTCTAGTCTTACCCTCCATGCAACCTGAAAACTTTTGATGCCCCAACTCAAACCTAATTTTCAAGCCTTCATTAGCTAAAATCTTACCAAATTCCAGCTTTAGAAGAAATAAATAAGATACTATTCCCGGGCTTATGCCAAACTCTTTACATGCATTGTTTTGTTTTTTGATCTTTGTAACAACCATGTGAGATTGCACTAAACTGACACTCAGAGAGAAGGTAAGTCATGCCCCCGAATCATTCAGCTAATAAGTGAAGAAAAAAAAAAATCAAGATCCAAACCCAGGTCATTCTGGCCCTAGAGCTGAATGAAATTCAGTGAACACCAAGCTCTAGCCAGGAATTGTGGTTACAATAAAGCTGCTGCCGACTGGATACTCCAGGGTGTTTAGGAATGTGCAGTTTGTGGGTATTTCTTGGTATTCTGGTTGTGTTGGTGCTATTGTAGTTTTGGTAATGTGGTCATCTCTTGACAATACATGCTGAAAATGCTTGCAGATTAAATGTGGCAATGTCTAGGTTTTACTTGCAAATAATCTGTGTGAATGGGGGAAGCAGTGTGTGTGTGTGTGTGTGTGTTTTGAGAGTTGGGGAGGCAGAGCCCGTGGGGAGGAGGGGAGGAAATAGATTGGCCTTGGTTATTGGAGGTTGGGACTGGCGTATGAGAGTTGATTATAATACTCTCTTTTCTTTCGTATATGTTGGAAATTTTCCGTAAAATGTTTTTTTCAAAAACAAGTAAGTTCTGGGTTATGTTTTGAGGGCCTACTCCTTCATTTCCAAATCCCATAGAATTTCACAATTGCATTTTCCCCCATAATTGGAAGTTCTATGGGGCTGTTTCAAAAATCTGAGTCATCAAAGAAGTAATCGACTTCCTACCGCTGGATTAGCAAACAAAAAGGTACCTGATACTTTGTCTTCCGGCGCTGTGTTGGGCTCTGGGCTGAAACCCAGTCTCTCACAGGCCCTGGGAACAGTCCCACCAATTAAGATCCATCCCTGATTTCCGACTCTGTAACTGGGGACAAGTTAATTAACTCCTCTTAGCCCTTAGTGTCCTCATCAATTATTACGTGGTAATAACCCCCCCCAGAGTCGCGGGGAGAATTAGCTCGGAGCGGTGCATGGGGCTAGAACTCAGGGACCAGCGGATCTGACAATGCAGGTTTCCCGCTCGCCTCTTGGGTTTTTGAAACGCCCTCAGCGGCGTTTTCTTCCTAATTCTGGTTCGGAGGAGCCATCTCTCTCCATCGCGTCTGCCAGCGGGGTTTGCTTCACACACAGACGTGGGCAGATGGCATCGGGGGCACACGTGTGAAAGCCGAGAAGGTTGCGGCGCATTCGCGGTTTGGTACACAGGACGCGGGCGTGGGGTTGGTGGGGTGGGATGGGTGTGCGGGGTGGGATGGTGTCAGGGGTCGCAGGGGACAAGAGGGTGTTTGGTGGTAATTGGGAGTCCCGGGGATCTTTGTCAAATTTGGATGCCTACAGTTTTCCACCCCTGAACTTGAGTGGGCTTTGGGTTTTTGTTTAGGTGGGGCTTTTCTCCTCTTGTCAAGCACAGCGCTTGCCCCCAGCGGCCTGGCGTCGGGCTGCAGCCGGCAGAGGGAGGGAGGCGACCGGCATCCGCGCTCGCTGATCAGGGAGTGCGGGGCCTTCTGCTGGGAAACGTGGAGGGGCTCCGGACAGCCGCGCGCCCTGGCGGGTCACGGAAAGCTCTGAGGGACATTCGGTCGGTCTTCTGGGACGAGACTGGCCGCCGCAGCGCGAGCTGGGGGTGCTGGCGGAGCAGCGAGGGGTGCAGGATGAAAGGGGATGGAGCCCCGAGGGCGGGTACGCGCTCGGCTTCCTGTCGCCAGGGGGCGCCCACGGGCAGAGCCGGGCGGGGCGGCAGCTACATAGAGAGGGGTGCGTGGAAAGCGACTAGGCCAGGCCAGGAGGGCGCAGCCCCCGCGCGGTGTCTCCAAGCTCCCTCCAACTAGTGTTGGGTCACCCTCGGCTTAGCCCCGGGGGAGGACGAAAGGGTTGGGTGCAAGGCCTAGCACCCAGTGGCCATTCATTAAATACGTGCTGGCTGACGAGCTCAGGAACGGCTCTAGGGAGCAGCTGGCTCAGAAACCTGAAGTTCAAGCCCACTCATTCCCGTCTCCGTCCCCGACGGCCTTTTAGTTACCGTGCCCTGGGCTGCGACGGCTTCCTTTTGGAGTAGGGTAGCAAGTGAGCCCCCGCGCAGCGAGGACACCGACTGGGCGGCGGGGACAGGGGTGACCGGAGGTATCCCCGCTCCGTGTCCTCGCCTTCGACTGCCTCCCCGGTACACAGCAGTCATGGCTTCGACTGTGACTTCTTAACTGGCTCCTCCCTGATCGCTGAGCGAAGCCACGGGAGAAAGGCAGGAGGGCTTCCTTCCCATGACCTTAGTCCAGGCGCCGGCCCGAATCGTGCTCGGGTGGATAAGATCTGAGCACCACAGGGGCCGGGCGCCTGGACCAAGGGGGTTCGCCAAGAGGGTCTCGGAACAAGCTCTGAGTCTCTGGAACTAGCTGGGGTGCGTGGGAGTGCGCGCCACGGCCCGCGATTTCCGGGAGCGTGTCTCGACTTCTGCCAGTGCCAACGCAGGAGAGAGAATTGCAGCTCAGAGAGGGCAGCGGGAATGGAAACTGAAGGGCAAGAGCTTGGCTCTCTAATGCCACCCAACTTAGTGGTTCAGAGCTTGGCCTCAAAGGAAGATTCAGTTCAAGTCCCCGCTCTCCCACTCACCAGCTGTGTGATCTTGGGGGAAGTTAACCCCTCCGAACCTGTTTCCTGCTCTGTAAAATGGAAATTTAAAAACTTAAACATCTACTTCTGTTGAGGCTGTTGTGAAGAAGTGGGATTGTGGGTGCATAGCTCTTAGCACTGTGCCTGGCACAGGTTAAGGCTGGGTACGTGGCACCTGTGAGAACCAGTGTTCTCGTAGCTGGCCTGGCCAGATGCAATCATAAGCGAAGATGACTCATTTCCCCAGCAAAGGTGTGCGAAACCCTGCGCATGCTGCTGTACTCTGCACCCTGGCAGAAGAGAACCCAGGAGCGTCGGGACCTCCAACACTCAGCCCTCAGGGCTGAGGACACTGCGCTGTTTCTGCCCCTCCTAAACCCGGAGGCCGCAATGCCCCTGTGCGGTACGGCTGGCACCCACCCTACAAGCTGATTCCTGGGGGACTGTCCTGCAGCAGACACCGGCAACCATCACTGGCGACCTTGACTGAACACGTGTGGGCATCCTAAGGACATTACCTCAATCCTCACACCATTCCTGAAAAAAACAAACAAAGAAACTGGTGCTCAGAGAGGCAAAGTAACTCACTCAAGGTCACACAGCCAGAGAGTGGCCAAGCTGGGACCCCAACCCACTCTGGCTCCGGAGCTGGCGCCACTTCCTTCCTTCCTCTCCATCAAGCTCAGTCCCAAAGCCTGGGACAAACCATCCGATTGGGGTAGGAAAGGCCACGCGCGTCCTGGGGTCGAGGACCCTGTGCCCACGACGGCAGTCTTGCTCTCGGCAACCGTAGAAGCCAGTGCCAGACAAGTTGGGTTGGAAGGGGCGCGCTGAGCTGGCGGAAGGGGGCTCTGGGCCCCGCCCTGCCCGCGCCCCCGCGGATCGCGCCTCGGTGCTCTGGCTCCTGCCAAGTTTGCCCCCATCTCTCAGGCGTCCTTGGACTGGACCTCTGCACCTCTCCAGCCTGGGGTGCACGGAGGGGCTGGCCCTGATTGATACCCACTTCCTTTCTTCTCTGGAAAGCCCAGGTGCCAACGAAAGGTGCCCTGGAAGCTGGTGTTGCTTTAAGAATGAACAGTCCCAGCTCCAAACCAGTCTCTCTGAACAGAAGCCTCTTCCTTCCGTTCGCCCGGGCCAGTAGTCGAAGTCTCCCTGGGTCTCCAGCCCCCTCCCGGGTAGACGTCAGTCGGGACCTGGGCCCCGGAGTTGAGAAAGGGTGCGGACCATGCTGGGGACCTAGCTCAGGCAGTCAGGGTCCGGGTCCCCTTTGGGGAAGTGAGCGCTTGAGGCGGAGGGAGAAAGGCTTTGAGTACGGCTTGGGGGACTTCTTGAGACCCCCGGGTATAGCTTCTCTGTCAGGCCAGGAAAGGAGAAAAAATCTGTCCCGCGCAACCCAGGGAGGAGCCTTGCAGCTGCGGAGGGGGGCAGTTTCAGAGCTGGATGCCAGGGGGCAGTGCTGCGCAGCGAATCTGCCGGGCTCCAGTTGGCAGCCCGGGGCAGCACGTTTACCGAATTCCCTTCGTCTCTCAAAGCCGCTGCAAAGTTCCTCAGAGTGCTCCTGACGCCAACAACCCCCTCGCCCCGTAACATGCGAAAGAGGGCACGGTCCTCTCCCTCCGCGCGTTGTCGTCGGTGCGGGCGTCCTGGCTGTCTTTCCTTGGTAAAGGCAGCTACCCCCGGCTTGGTTTTTGACCACTGACTTAGCCGTAGGGAAACGTAAGGTGGGGTGGCGGGGTGCCCCGTCGGGTTTTTGCAGGCCGTGTGAGCAACCTCAGATTAGAGGTTGAGGGGACTTTCTCAGCCTGGGCTGGAGCTCCCGAAAATGCAGGCGCCGCCTTTGAGACGAAAAAAAGGCACTGGAGATGGGCCGCCTGCATTTGATCGCCTTCCAGATTTACGTAGAAATGCATCCGAGGAAAGGTCTGATAGAAGGCAGAGAAGGTGGAGGCCCACCCCCGCCCAAGTAGGAGCCATCCCAAAACTACAGGTGCGAAGGGGGCTGAACCTTATCTCCAGGACGGCGCCAGGCCCACTGCACCCCCAGAATCGGTGTTGTTTGAGGAATGTCTTTCTATTCTAGAGGAGGCTGTGTCCATGCTTAAAATGTGCAGAAGCAGTGAGCAGACATGACCTGGTGACGTGCACGGGGCTTTTCCCACCCACGGGGCTAGGAACTCCACTCCCTGTCCCGTCCCGGGGAAAGAGACCGAGCACTTCGGGCTCTGGGGCCAAAAGTGAGCCCAGGAACTTGGTGAAATAGAAACCGGACATATTATCTTTGGACTCGGCCTCCTTTTGCTGGGAGTTTTGTTTTTGGTTTCTCTCTCTCTCTCTCTCTCTCTCTCTCTCTCTCTCTCTCTAATAGCGCTTTGCAATAAATAAAATAAAAAGGCATGTCTGTGTGTGAATGCTATGGCCGTTTGTTCTTTGAAGAATTCACACTTTAAAATTGCTTTCTGTGAGCGCAGAGGAAGAACATATAAACCACCGTTATGTAATTTGAAACCATCAATAGCCCCCTTTTAAGGTTGTCTTTATTGTGGGAAGTCAAGGTAATGATTTTGTCGCTGTCTAATTTCATCCCAATGTATGGCGTTGCTTTTATAGCCTTTCAAAGGTAAGTGAAAGGCATCAATCTAGGGCCCTTTTTTGTGGCCGATTAACAGTTTAAACTGGTTTTCTAACCCTGTCACAACTATTGGGCTGATAAACAGGATTTCTGCAGAGGCATTAGCAAGTCTGTAAATAGATCATTAAAAAAAAAAAACCTTTGAAAAACCCCCAAAGCACCTCAGGCAATTCTGAGTTCCTCTGACAAAAATAAACCGTAAGTCCACAGGGGTGTAGGTGTGTATGCATGTGTGTGTTTCTCACCTCCAAGAAGACGTAGTTACAAATGACTTCTCAAGAGTTATTTGTGTCCTGGTTATTATTATTACTACTATTGTCATAATCTTAGGAGAAAGTGAGCAAGCTGACGACACAGGGATGGAAATCAATGAGCTTGTGGGTTCTGCATTGACTCTACCTTATTGTAGGAAATGTCCCCCTTTAATCATTGGGTAAGCCTGGCGCTGCTGCCAACCTTCTTTGACATAGAACGGTCCAAAGAGAAATAGCCTATTTTATTGCAAGGGTTCCTTGGAAGAAGATACTTTATGTGGGACAACTGCTGAAGAAACGACAGACATGAAGGCATACTTGACACCAACATAGGGATACCCGTCCGTCACCTTTGATCTCCCCTCCCACATGCCACTGAGAAATAGTTTTTAAAAATAGAAGCAAAATGACAAACTAGAGAATTTGAGACTTAAATAAAAATAGCTTTAGGCCCAGTTCCACTGAAAGCTTTTTCTCTTTGACGCTGCCGTGTTTCTCTGTTGCAACAGAAACCTCTAACTCCCCGCCCAGGGTCTCACACCAAGGCCAGACAGCCCCGCTCCCGGGATCACCCGAGGGTTACCTTTGGGTGCAGGCGCGGCCTCTTTCTCCGAAGGGAGGGGCAGCTCCCCCAGTGCAAAATGAAGGAGAAATGATAAGCAGCGGTGAAACGGTCTAGAGGCCCAGCCTGGCACACGTCCCGCAAGGTGCTGGGGGAGGCGACACCCTGCAGCGCCAAGGGGATGCTCCTCAGGCGCAGCGGGCCGGACAGCTTGGGCTGTCCCTTTTGTCTTCCACGCTTCTCCTGCGGCGGGTTCCGGGAGTTTAGGGCCGGGCCCAGAAAGGAAAAGGCGAGAAGGCGCGTCTGGGCTCTGTAGGAGTGCAGCCGCTGCCGAGTCCGCACCCGGCCTCTTCCCTAGCGGCCCCAGACCAGGCCAGACGTTGAGGTGAGGTTGCCCGGCAGGCGGAGACCCCAGCTCGAGGGTTCTCCGAGTCCCCAGCCGTCGGCGCAGGAAGTTGAAGCGGCCAACACGCCTTCCTCCCCACTCGACTCCCGGGCCCACGTGCTGGTCCACGCCGGGGACCCGAGAGCATCGCGACGGGACTGGGGGACGCCTCCCGGGCGTCGAGGAAAGACTGGACCGAGGGGGCAGGCGGGGCCCACGCGGTTGCATTTCGCGCCCCGCCGCCGCCTTCAAGAAGCAGAACCCAGAGCCCGACCTGCACCCTCACTCTGGCCCCCGAGCCCGGCCTGGCCCGCAGTGCTCGGGGAGGCCCTGGGTGGCGCTGTCTCCTCTGCTCCTGCAAACGCCACCGCCAGAAAATAGCACCCATCCGACCCGGCCCGGCGAGACACCGACCCGGGGCTGCGTCAGCTTCGCTTCAGCCTCTCCGGGTGCGGATCCCAGGCCGGGCCGGCCGAGGGAGGCGGGCGGAACGCAGAGTCCAGGCGGCTCCCACCTCCCGGAGGGGGCACGGGGACCTGCGTGGGGCCGGCGGGGGCCGGGATTCCGGGCGGGGCGAAGGGACCCAGTTCGGCTGCGGGGCGCGCGGTCGCTCTCCCTCCGGACGCAGCTCGGATCCCGCCCTACCTCTCCGGTCCCTCGCCGGACTCTACATCGCCTTCGGCGTTTCCTCTCCCTCCCGGAGTTTCCACCCCTCGGCTTGTCTTATTCTCTGCTCCTTCGCCCACCCTTTCCTCCCCACCTTGTCCCCCGCCCCCACTCTTCTGCAGTTTGTGACTGAGAGCGCCCCAAACAACTCATCAAGCCAATAAACCCAAAATGTAAGCACTGCCCAAACCCGTGTGCTTATCCTGCCGCTTCTAGAAGGCAAATTGATACGGGGTGGATTTGGATCGGCTTTCTCAGAGAGGCCAGAAAGCTTTCAAAAATTCTAAGTCAGGAGACAGCTGTCTGTTTTCTTAGCACCTCTGTAGCGCTGAGGACGTCTTCAACCTCCTTAGACACCCCCAGCCCAGGGACGTTAGCCCATTGCCCAGATGGAAGACAGAGCAGGGAGGTAACCCCAAAGGTTACAAACTTGATTCTTCTCATGTGGTGGATTCCAGTCTTTTGAATACGATCTCCACCTCTTGTTTTCCCTTCTTATTTAATTTCATGATGTTTTCTTGGATGGCTTAAGCGACAGGAGGAAGAGAGGGCAAAGGCAGCCCCCATACCTTTCAATAGAGTGAAATAACCTGAAATTACAGCTACATAACTATCAAAAATGAAACTGTGTTTGTGAAAATCTGTAACCCTAGCTATGTAATTGGAGAGATTCATGAAAAAGGATATTGCACAGGTGAAAGTGATTTTACAATTGCTTTCATATTTTTAATATTTTTCAAAAATTGTTGAGAGGACTTTTCCTGAATACAAGGGATGAATGTTTCGGCTTGGAAAGTTCAGTGTAGCCCTAGTCATTGGAAGGCTACAGTTATCATAAATTGCTTTTAAAGTGTTTATTAAAGTGATTGAAATTTGTTTCTTTGAAAAAAAAAAAAAAGTCTCTGAACTTACAAACGTCCTACCTTACCAAATAGACTTTCCTGAAACTTGAAAATGGTTCCCATGAACTTTCTCTTGGCGAAACTGCACAGTAAACATGTTCTTGGAACTCTTTTTAAAAAGGAGTTGGAGCCCAATTTTCACAACCATTCATTTTCCTGCCAGATTCTTTGCATTGGGCATTTCCCTGTGTGCCCGGGACCTTACTATTGTTGAAGCAGAAGTTCTCATGTAGGAAATTTTGTATTCCTAGGGGACTCTGCTTTAGGGCAAAGGCTGAAATGATACAGGTTTAGGCATCCCATGGTTACTGAGTCAGTGGTCATCACATTAAATATTTTGGGCATGCTGACGAGGTAAGGAAGATGCAGAAACTGACCAGATTGATGAAGGCTGAAGACAAAATTCTAAGCAGTCCCTTGTTTTGCATGAAGCACTGTGATATTCAGGAAGATAAGGTGTTAAGATCGGAATTGCCCAAAGTGTCTATGCACCTTCATATTTATTGCTAATTATCACCTCTTTTCCATTTCTCGTTGTATTTGGCCAGCCCTGAATACCTGGAGACTGATCTGGGAACTGTTTGCTTTCGTTTCTTCCCATATATTTTTATTAACAACTTGAACTGATCCTGCCTAATCCAAATTCTTATACTTTGATCTTGTTCCTTAGCATCCACATTAAAGAGTTTTTTTTTGTTTGTTTCCACCAAATTTTTACCCCCCGCTTAACTTTGTCCCTATGCTAGTTCTATTTGCTTATTATTCTCCTATTTATTCTCTCGACTTGAGATTTCTGTGATGGTTACTTACATTAGTGACCACATTGCCAAAGCACCTTCAAAAGTGACTGATGCCCTTTATTACATACTGGAGTTGCGTTTAACCGGGGAATCCTCATCAAGCCAGAAAGGTGAGGGAGAAAACTGAGATAATCACATACAGGTAACTGAGGGCAAAAACATTGTTTTGTCTCATCATTGAGTTTTTTCCAAATGAATGTTTTAAAATTAGAAATATCAGATTAATGACGGTAATAAAAATATAAATTGCCTCTTTCCAATGAGTATTCAGGCCAGGATCCTCTTCTGCCAGTGACAACATGAAATATAGAAAAGTTATGTGTCTGGCCCCAAATGCTTAGTTCCTGTTACTAACAATCGATCTGGTGTTCTTCTTTGTAGGGAAACCTGACCTTAGAGGAAATGGAAAAGTTGGAGAGACACTGAGCACTAATATGAAATAATTCTCTTGCTGAAATACATGAAGGGAGTCCCAGCAGCCATATTAGTATTTCCATGTCCTGTGTCAGCCCCAAGTAGAGAGAACTTGGAATGGGAGGAGAAATGGCAGCCATCAGGAAATAAAATGCTGGCCCAGAGAATTCTAAGCAAGTCAATCACCAGTCCAAGTAAGGAGGTGTTTTTTTGTTTTGGTTTGGTTTTTTTTTTTTTTTTTTTAAAATCCACTTGCCATTTGTTTTACCCAATTCAAAATTTTTTCCCAAGAAAAAAAAAAATACACTTGTAAAATGTCTCATTAACAGCAAAGATGAATTGGACCTCAACTTTTGAATGCCATGCTGCTTTAATGGAAACTGTAGAAGTTCGTGGAATGAAAGAATACTGCCAGCATGCATTCGGACTATTTTCCATCTGTGTGGTAGAGTCTGAGCTGTGTGTTCTACAGAAGCTCCAGTTGGCAGAAGGACGACTTTGGCCCTGAATTTTCATTTATTTTTGTTTCAAAAATGAAAGGATAGTTGCTATTTTTCCAAACTTTAGAATTTTAAATCACTACCCACTTTTGATTTCTGATTTAAATCTTGTTTTGAGAGACACATGAGACAGTCTCTACATATTATATTATTTTGCAAGGGAAAAAAGGGAGAGAAATCGGAAAGTGCTGACTTTCTATGTCAAATGAATGGATTATCGGCTTCATTCTTCTTTATTTTATAAAGGTTTTCTTTTCAAGAAATGCAGAACCTTATCAATACAATATATATCAGTCTAATCGGCAGTCATAAAATGGGTGGCATGAGGGTGGGATATGGCAGCAGGGAGATCTCAGCTGGTAGCAAAGCATGATGTGATTGTGTTTTTATGGAAAGCCTGTTTTGTCCAGTGGCTGATGAAATTCAAAATGGTCCCCTAAGCCTATCTCTGAAGTCAGCAGTTCAGAAACAGTAGAGCTAGCAGCTCTCTTAACCTCTGTACGCTGCCCCCTACTTACCCAGCAACACCCCGGCCCAGAGCACCTCCAAATGTAAGACTTATATAACCAAATGGAAGCTTCTAGGAAGTACTCAGTTCCAGGATCAACAGTTTTTGCTTTAAAAAGAAGGTAGCAGTTCAACCCCTTGTTTGTTTTTGCGTCCGCATTTCCCTACCAGCGGGAGACCATTACCCGGGACAATGTTCTATTCCATTGTCATTATCTCCTACGGAACTAAAACAATGCTCTGTTTGGCCTCCCAGGCAAGGGGGATTTGTTCTGCTCTTCTTTAAGCAGAGTTTCCGACTGAGTTTCTGACCCAGTCACTTGATATCCAGCAGGGATACCTGGTGACAATTTTTTAAAAATGTGCTATCTTGTGTTTTGTAATTTCATTCTCTGAGAAATAACCCAGAAACTCGATTCTCAATCAAGAGGAATCACACCATGGCTAAGAGAAGAGGGCTTGCTCAAGCTGCATGAGCTCTATAATTTAAATCAGCCAGATAGGATTTATTTATAGTTGTTTTATCTTTTGTTTTGTTTTGTTTTGTTATTGAATAGCGAACCCTAAAAGGTTTCCTAACATTGTGTTGTTGATTATCAAACCCCAAAAGGTTGGGAACCACAGCAGCTCAGATGTTTTCCATTAGACCATGGTGTTTCTTTTCTATTTCTTTTTAAATACACAAGTAAATTATAAATATAGATAGAGATGAGATTGAGATAGAGATCAATGATGCCAAGATTTCTAACATGACAAATGTTGATGAACAATAACTCATTGGAACTATTTTGTCATACTTGAGATTTTCCAGAAAATAGAACAAGTCCACAGAATGGGCTTAATCTGCCAAAGCATCTCCCTCTTTACAAGCATCTACACAGGCCTCCAGCCCTAAATACTTTCACCTGGACAATGTTATGAAGCTTAATCCAGTACTAGTAGCAGAAAGACTTGTTTACTTTGGAGCTAAGGAGTGAGTAGGACACTGAAGACTTTGTTTTGTCCTTGGACTTGAGACAAACTAATTGTTAGCATCGCTCCAGTTGTTGCTATCATTTTATTACTCATATGTAGCTATGAATAACTTGAGAAACTGAAATGTAACTGCTGCATATAATAAAAAATCAATGGCCAAGACTGGCTACCTGAGGAGACTGAGTCCCATGCTAATGAGGCTAAGATTTTATACTGATTTTGTTTTGCTCTGAGATGGTAGTCTAATAACCCCCCCGTCTCCAGCAGCTTGGTGGCTGAATTGGTGGAAACCTATTCTCAGATGGCTAGTGGAGAAACAGTTCAGAGCCCAGATCATGCTGGAGAGCAGGAGAGCCTTGGTGAAAGATGAGATGGCAAAATGCTTAAGATGTGGGGATCAGGAGGCAGACACACCTGCATTTGAAACCTGGCTCCCCCATTTGCTCTCTAGGTGATAGAGTAAGTTACTAACCACTCTTACCTTCTGATATCTTATCTCTAAGAGTAGAAGAAATAAAAGGAATAGTGCCCCATTATTTGTAAGAAAGCGTGAGCGATAAGGTGCAGGTAAAGCGTTCTACACTAAATATTAGCAATCGTCATTATTATTTGTGTATCCAATGAACAGCACTGTCCACTGAAGGCTCCGACACTAGAGTCCTTCCCAACCCTGTCTCTATCACTTGAAAGAATGGTTACACGTTTTGTTCCTAGAGCCCAGCCTACTTACTGTCATGCCCGAGGGAAGCTTCATTTAGTTGATCTGTTTGGGTTATACATTCATGGATTTATTCTGCAAATCACAGTGGTCTTCACAGTCATGATGATTCGTCTTTATGAAAAATAGTTGAGAAAGCTAGAATATATTTTTAAGCCCTAGTTTTACAAATGGGAACCTACAAGCAGAAATTAACTGGCATATTACTGTGCTCCATGTAAGTCTAAGAGGTTGAAATAACTAAGGCCAACACATTTTATTTTTCCTTAACGATACCAGACATGTGACAAAACAAAGCTTTCATAAGGAATGCCTGAAATAGGGGAGACCTTCTCAAGGAAACTCCAGCTATGGGAGCTGATTGGTGGCTTGTGAGCAGTTCTCATTTCCCTATTGATGGATTGAGAGGCTAACAGAAGTCTATGGAACAAAAGAGATCCACTCCAGCTTTGAGTGCGATAAATTTTGTAAGGCCATGGCTGTCTTATTTATTTATTTATTTATTTTTTGAGACAGAGTTTCACTCTTGTTGTCCAGGCTAGAGTACAATGGTGTGATCTTAGCTTACTGCAACCTCTGCCTACCAGGTTCAAGTGATTCTCCTGCTTCAGCCTCCCGAGTAGCTGAGATTACAGGCATGTGCCACCACACCCGGCTAATTTTGCATTTTTAGTATAGACGGGGTTTCTCCATTTTGGTCAAGCTGGTCTCGAACTCCTGACCTCAGGTGATCCGCCCACCTAGGTCTCCCAAAGTGCTGGGATTACAGGCGTGAGCCACCGCACCCAGCCGTAGGTCATGGCTGTCTTTAATACCCTTTCCTTAAAGGTCCCTAGTCCTAAATGTATGTATTCTGAAATATTCTTAAAGGGTCATGCTTTTGATGGCATTACATTGGTTTTTTTGTAATATGATCCCATTACACATCATGATATGATGATGTATGGTGTGTCTGCAGAAAGTCCAGGATTATGGCAACAAGTGAACTGGATAACCCTTCTGCTTTCTTACAGCTCTTCTGAAAACTTCCTTGTTTTGCCTTTTCAAACATCAGGGGCACGACTTATAAGAGCCAAATTTTGCCCCGCATGCTATATCATGGTTTCCAGTCTGTGGAGCTCCATCATACTCTGTTGGGCATCCTGTGTCTTATTCCTCTCTTTAGGTCCAGTTTCTACATCCGTTATCTGTGTTACCTCAGGCTTCAGAAGCTTCCCCATAATGTGGGCTACTTTCCCCTCGTCACTGGGTATTTATTTATTTATTTTTACTGAAGCCTGAGCCCTGTAATCTTACCACACTGGCCACAGCTTCAGGAGAAAGATCACTGCTCTCAAGAACTTACAGTCTAGTGATGGATACAAATGTGCATGAAAAAATAACTAGCAATGGAAAGCAAGGCATGAAATGCGATGAAACATGGTCAAGATGCTAAGTGCTATGACATATTACACTCTGAACCTCACTTTGCTCATGTGAAAAGCTGGAGAGAATCTTCCCAAGCTTAGCACACCCTTATAGGATTTTGGTGAAAATCAGATGAGGTGGTAGGTATGGAAGATTTCTGCCAACTACAAATCAATTACACCAAAAAATTAAGAGGGCTTGTCAAATCATAAAATTAACAGAATTATTATTAAATATTAAGAGGACACTTAAGGATAAATGCCAGATTTAGTAGCATGGTAGTATCATTCTATCTGGAGTGGGGGCAGGAGGGAGGGAGTACCATTGGGAATGGTACACAGAGGGCCTTCAGTTCCATTGGTGTGCTGTGTATCTTATGCTCAGTGGTGGTTATACAAATGTTTGTCATCTCATTTTATAAATTTTGGTAGATATTAAATATTATAACATATATAATTTAGTTATTGAGTTTTTTGTTTGTTTTTGTTTTGTTTTGAGATAGAGTCTTGTTCTGTTGTCTAGGCTGGAGAGCAGTGACACAATCTTTGCTCACTGCAACCTCCACCTCCCAGATTCAAGTAATCCTTCCACCTCAGCCTCCTAAGTAGATGGGATTACAGGTGCCTGCCACCATGCCCAGCTAATTTTTTATTTTTACTAGAGATGGGTTTCACCATGTTGGGTAGACTGGTCTCCAACTCTTGACCTCGAGTGATCCACTCACCTCAGTCTCTCAAAGTGCTGAGATTACAAGCGTGAGCCACCGTGTCTGACCAGTTATTGAGTTTTAGAAGTGTTATTTTCCTGATAAGGAACTGAGATCTAGAGAGGGAAATGCTTGCCTAGAATCAAACAGCCTCTTACTAGCTAAACTAGTGCTAGATCTTAATTGTTTCCACTCCCTCTCAATGTGTATTTCCTTTGTCCTCTGTAGATATTGCAGTCATCCTGGATTCCCTTTCCCTCATACTCAATCCAACGGCAGGTCCTGCCATGTCTACCTTCTAGCTATGGACTGCGTCTGTACTTCTCCCCCTCACCCCTGCCTGTGCGTCAGGGCATTCCCCAGCTGCCCTTGACTGAGGGTGGAAGGGGGAGCGTAGAGTCAGGCAGGGCTATGGTACAGGTTTCCTGGTTGGGTCTAAACTGAAGGAGCATTGTATTTATTCAGATGGAAAACATAAGGAACCAGCAAGTCTGTTATGTGAACTTTCATAAGACATTTATGTAGTTATATTTGAAAGTACTCTAAAAGTATGATGTGTTCTTAAATTTTTTTTTTTTTTTTTCCAGATACGGCCTTTTTCTCTCACCCAGGATGAAGTGTGTTAGTGCAACTATAGCTCCCAGCAGCCTCAAACTCCTGGGCTCAAGTGATCCTCCAGCCTCAGCCTCTTGAGTAGCTAGGATTACAGGTGTGCACCACTACATGCAGCTATTTTTTAATTCTTTTTGTAGAGACAGGAGTCTCACTACATTGCCCAGGCTGATCTGGAACTCCTGGCTTCAAGCGATCCTTCTATCTCTCCCTCCCAAAGTGCTGGATTACAGGCATGATCTGGCGCCCAGCCTGAAGTGTTGTTTATAAATGCATATGTGCATGGGGAGGTGTTGAGACATGGTTCTGCAGCCATTGGAAGAAAGACACCTGCTTCTCTCCCATGCTTATCTTTGAATGCCAGGATTGAGTTCCACATCTTCAAAGACGCTGTGGCCACAGTCCGGCTCTCATCCCGGCCAGTCCTTTCTTTCTTTTGAACTCCTTCACCACATGCAGCCTGGACCACAAAGTTTAGCCCTCAGGAATGTCTTGATTCATCTGACATTTCAGTGGAAGATTAGAAGCATCCTGCACTGGGAGCACATATGGCAGGTGAGGTCCCCTCCTGCAACCCAGGAGGCTCTGTGCTCCCCGAGAGTGGGTGTCAGCACATTATGTGGCAGATGGGTGCTCCTTAAATATTTGCTGGGTGATCGAATGAAGAGCCTCCTCACTGGGGTCCCTATTTGCACTCTTACGTTGCTGTGAGGTATCTTTACACTGCTACAGAGGTCTTTTAAAAGCATCGATCAGATTGCAAACTCTCGTGGCTGCCCATTGCTCTTAGAATAAATATAAACTCCCTCTCGTAGCCTATGAAGCCATTCTATGGCCTGTTGCCTACTTCCTTTCCAAGCTCTTCTTTCACTCTCTCCTTGACTCAGCCAAAGCAGCCTTCCTCTGTTCCTCTAATATGCTATACGTTCCTGCGTCAAGGCCCTTGCACTTGCCTTTGTTCTGCCTGGGAATCTCTTTCCCTGGTTCTGCATGTGCTTGGCCAAAACAGTCCCAGTCACATACTCTATGACCTCGTAGCACTTACCACTGTCTGAATTGTCCAGCTGATTGATGTGTTTACCTGTTCTTTGCCTGCTGCTACCCTCTCCCTCTAGACTTAAATTCCTAAGCCAGGCATGGTGGTTCACTCCTGTAATCCCTGCACTTTAGGAGGCTGAGGTGGGCATATCACTTGAAGTCAGGAGTTCGAGACCAGCCTGGCCAACATGGTGAGACCCTGTCTCTACTAAAAATACAAAAAAAATTAGCCAGGCATGGTGGTGCATGCCTATAATCCCAGATACTCAGGAGGCTGAAGCAGGAGAATCGCTTGAACCTGAGAGGCAGAAGTTGCAATGAGCTGAGATCACGTCACTGCACTTCAGCCTGGGAGACAGAAGGAGACTCCACCTAAAAAAAAAAAAGAAGTCCTTAAGAACAAAGCCAATATTTGCCTTTTTCACTGCTGTGTCTCCAGCCATTTAACCTAAGAGTGGCAATTCTTTGTGCTCAGTAAATGAATGAATGAAAAAAATCATTCCACACTGTTATGGACTGAATTGTGTTCCTCTAAAATTCATATGTTGAAGTCCTAACCCCCAATATGACTGTATTTGGAGACAGAACCTTTAGGAAAGAGATTAAGTTTAAATGAGGTCATAAGGGTGGACCCCTAATCCAATATGACTGGTGTCCTTTTCAGAAGAGGGACACCAGATCTTTCTTTCCACGTGGTCACAGAGGAAAGGCCATGTGAGGACATAATGAGAAGAAAGCCATCTACAAGCCAAGAAGAAAACCCTCGCCAGAAACCAACTCTGATGCTGGTACCTTGATCTTGGATTTCCAGCCCCTGGACAATGAGAAGATAAATGTCTGTTGTTTCAGCCCCCAGTCTGTGGTATTTTGTTGTGGCAGCCCCAGCAGACTGACATACACACCATCACTTACCAGCTGGCTGGCCTTGGACAAATCACTTAACCTCTGTTTGCCTTAGTTTTTTTCACCTGTTATTTTCACCTGTTAAATGGAGTTAGTCATAGTCCCTGCCTCATAGAGTTGTGGTCAAAGATTAAATGAGTTAATATATGTAAGACCTTTAGGATACTATTTTAGTGTTAACTGTATTAGTGTTAGTAAAGCAGGTTCAGTTATATTTAGTGAATAACAGCAATAATGCAAAATTTTAGAACTCCTGATAGGACATTTGGGAGGAAAATGTCACTGCAGAAAAAGGTGGCTTGGATAGGTGGCAAAATTAATGAGCAGATGCAAGAGGATGGAGGAGGAGAAGAAGTTCTGGGGGAGACAGTCTTGGAAGAGACAGGCTATGAGATGTGTCTAGGGGCAGCACACAGGGTAGTCTGGCTTGGGCGGAGTGACTGTAGAGGAGAGAATCTTATTTTTACTTGCACAAAAACACCAGTGTTAGAAAGCAAGGGAGAAGCCAGCAGATGTCCTGAGCATGTTTCCTGTCAGTGGTGACTCCATTCTCTGGACCTGCCTTCCCAAGCTTGTCACTAGGCCCTGTTCCCCAGCTCATAATCAGCTGTCACTCCTCTCTCTCCTTGGTACCATGTCTGTCAGAACACTCTGCTTCTCTTGTTCTTCTCCAGTCTCACACTTGAGTGATCATCCTGGTTCGGCAGTGCCTGTCTCTTCATTTCTGAGCCACTGTGCTATACAGTCCCAGCTCTGCTTTTCTGTCCCTCTCCTCCTTTTTGACATGCAGAGATTTGTTCTTTAAAGAAAACTTTAACTGTAATGTTGAACTGCTGTCAAGTGAATTGATCTGTGCAATTTTGATGTTTTTAATCCTTCTTCTCTTCCACAAGACTGAAACAGGGCTGGAATTTTCCTCTCCAGGGCAGTTATTGCCTTCATCTTTCTTCTTTGCTCTTCTCCTGGAGCTAAATAACTCACCTTTGCCTCCAGGGACACATGCCCGTGTTCTCTCACTGTTCCCCATCTGCTCAGGGTAAACACCAGTCTACTGTGTCTGCCACCAGCTCTCTGGGTACAGAAACGCAGGCCTTGCAACAGAAGATATAGGCTGTTCTCCTGATTCTGTTCCTGTCTTCTCCAGCCTTGTCACTCTGAGGTTGCTGAGCCTCAGTTTCCATATCTGTAAAATGGGACAGGCAGTGGGGAGATGACCGTGAAAGCTCTTGCTGACTCATAACACATGGGGTGGATGTGGCTGTTCGTGTTGTTTTCACTACCTGCCTTTCATTTGTTCCCTTACATTCCCTGGCTTCATGGTGGCTGGATCTCCAAACTGGGGAGGAAAAAGGGATGGAGGTCACTCTGCTTCAAGGCCCTTCCCCCAACACAAGGCTTTCCTGATGTGACCTGGGTTCTAAGTACGCTACTGATGGTACAAACCAGACGGGGCAGTCTTGTTAGATGTTAGATGTTTTTTTTTTTTTCAAGAGCAGCAAGCAGTGAGAACCCAAGAGTGCCACTGAGGCTCTTCCACTTTGTTAGCTCCTGGGAGAAAAGAGAGCCTATACCCCCACCTTCTCATGCTGCCCAATCTGATAGATATAATAATATTTAGAATGCTGGCTCTTCATGACATCATCTTAGATTCAGATGCTGCAAGGCTCAAGCACATCATGTGAGTGGCCAGGCCAGCCTCATGGGGACCTGGAGCACACAGGCCCCTTCAGGAGGGGTAGTCACCCCTCAACTCCAGCTGACTATTTTTTTTTTTTTTTTTTTTGAGACAAAGTCTCACTCTGTTGCTCAGGCTGGAGTGCAGTGGCATGATCTTGGCTCACTGCAACCCTCATCTCCCGGGTTCAAGCAATTCTGGTGCCTCAGTCTCCCAATTAGCTAGGATTACAGGTGCCCGCCACCACGCCCAGCTAATTTTTGTATTTTTAGTAGAGACGGGGTTTCACCATGTTGGTCAGGCTGGTCTCAAACTCCTGACTTCAGGTGATCCACCCCCCTCGGCCTCCCAAAGTGTTGGGATTATAGGCGTGAGCCACTGCACCTGGCCTCCAGTTGACTATTGACATGAAAAAATGAGCCCAGTGCAACCATGTCATTTAATGTTAAAAAAAAAAAAAAAAAACCTGGGAATTCAAGTTTTTAGCTAAAATACCTGTTATGGTTTGCTCTGTGTCCCCACCCAAATCTCATGTTGCATTGTAATTCCCAGTGTTGAAGGAGGGACCTGGTGGGAGGTGATTAGATCATGGGGGCAGATTTCCCCTTGCTGTTCTCATGATAGTGAGTGAGTTCTCAGAAGATCTGGTTGTTTAAAAGTGTATAGCACCTCCCTCTTCACTCTCTCTCGCCTGCTCTGCATGGTAAGACCTGCTTGCCTCCGCTTTGCCTTCTGCCGTGATTGTAAATTTCCTGAGGTCCCCATACTTCCTGTATAGCCTGTGGAACCATGAGCCAATTAAACCTCTTCACTTTTTTTTTCTCTTCTTCTTCTTTTTTTTTTTTTTTTTTTTTTTTGAGACAGATTTCCGTTCTGTCACCTAGGCTGTAGTGCAGTAGCACAATCTCGGCTCACTGCAACCTCTGCCTCCCAGGCTCAAGTGATTCTCCTGCCTCAGCCTCCTGAGAAGCTGGGATTACAAGCGCCTGCCACAACCCCTGGCTAATTTTTGTATTTTTAGTAGAGATGGGGTTTCACCATGTTGGCCAGGCTGGTCTTGAACTCGTGACCTCAGGTGATCCGCCCGCATCGGCACCTCAAAGTGCTGGGATTACAGGTGTGAGCCACCGTGCCCGGACATATTGCTAATTTTAAAAGTGTTTTTAAACACATTAAACCCAGACTCTTTTCTTTATAAATTACCCAGTCTCAGGCAGTTCTTTATAGCAATGTGAGAATGAACTAATACAATACCCTTATTCTTAAAATAGTGGAAATTAACTCAAATGTTTTAAAATGAAAAAAAGGTCAATGTCCAAACAGAACCCAAAACCACACACTGGATTTGGCTCAGGTTTTCAGCCTCTGCTTTAAACTAATCCATGTCGTCATCTTGGAAGATGCTCAGAGTTATTGTCCTGTGACATGACCTATTTGTGTTTTTCCTGGAGCCTTGGTGCCTCAGAATGACAGTAATGGTAGATATTGTGGACGGCTGAGGGGATATGTTTTTGGTAACAGCACATGGAAAGTCACTTACTCCACTTTCAGACCAGCTTGTCTAAATATCCAGCCACAGTCATATAATTTACAAAGCCTGGTGACTCTACCATCAAAGCACCCAACTCCCTTAGGCTTACCATGTATGATCACAGAATGTGAGAATGTTAGAGCTGGGAGGACCGTTGGGATCACCCTGACCTGCCTCCTGCTTCAGCAAGAAAGTGAAGGCCACATGGGGTAGGGTCTTGCCTGGGGTCACTCAGCTTTTTAATGACCCATTTGGAGCAATAGTATAGCCTCTTAAACCTCTGACTCTATTTTCTTCCCCTTTTCCTATAGCTTCCATTTACAGCTATAAAATACTTGTCTTTGCTTCAACTCCACATTTTCCTCAGAAAGGGTAGTCCTCTGAGTCACCGGGATTCCAAGCCATGAAGGGCAGGTTGAATGAGTGGCCAGTACTGTGGTCTACTTACGGCTGAGGTCCAAAACAGGACCAGCAGAATCCCAGGAATTCTAATACAGCAAACCAAAACTCCCCCTTTGCGTACGCTTTCAACTGATTGACTTCTGTTTCCTTCACTAGAGAATCACGAAGTCTCCCTTTTACTTAAAAAAAAAAAAAAAAAAAAAAAAAGGCCAAATGTAAAAGCAAGCCAAATAATTTGTCCAGATTAAGAACACAGTGGGAAGGCCACGTGCGGTGGCTCATGCCTGTAATCCCAGCACTTTGGCAGACCAAGATGGGCAGATCACTTGAGGCCAGGAGTTCGAGACCATCCTGGCCAACATGGCAAAACCCCGTCTCTACTAAAAATGCAAAAATTACCAGGCATGGTGGTGCACGCCTGTAACCCCAGCTACTTGGGAGGCTGAGACATGAGAATTGTTTGAACCTAGGAGGCAGAGGTTGCGGTAAGCCAAAGTCACACCACTGCACTCCACCCTGGGTGACAGAGTGACTATTTTACTATTTTAATCACTGTGACTATTTAAAAACATTTCTGTGGTGGCAGCAGCAACCAAATATCCGAATGGAAGCAGATTGTCCTGCTCTAGACCAGGGAGATCAGACACCTTCCCAGCTCTGAGCTCTGGGAAGCAGGGCACTGGGAAAGTGTCTGACCCCTGCACCTCTTTAGCTGACTCCTTCTGTAAAAATGGTAGATAGAGTTTGGTTGGCCCACAAGGCAGATGTCCTCCTCTTTCCTGCTTCCATCAGCCCAGGGCTCAGAGTCCTGCCCAGAAAAACAACAACAATAAAAACACCTTATGACAGGTGACCACAGTCAGCCACAGGCTCCTTCCAGAGAGCCTCTGTGGTATTTGCAACTCAGTCTTCAGTGGTTGATGTTGGAGCAGTCACATAACATTGCCATAAATAGCTTCTGAGCTCATCAAATGCCACCACCACACTTTGATATTTAATCCCTCACAAAAGCTGTTTATGGTTCTGTGTACTCCTTTTCATGAACATTATACCTTAATTTTATTAGCTTTTTCTGAGAAATCAAACAGATTAAAGAGGCTCAATTCTTCCTTCCAGAAGTCATGCTGATTTAATTAGTTAATGTTTGTAAAGCACTTCTGAAGTGGGAAAGTGCCACAGAAGAACTAAGTAGTAGCATTTAGGAGTTACTCAACACACTTTATATTAACATCTCCAGTTCCTAAATGCCATCCCTCCTTGGTCACTGTAGGGAGAGGGGGGTGTTCCCACCATTGCTTCATTCCTTGGAGACTGTTTCTTTCATTTGGATCACATTGGGTTCCAGAGCCACTTACAGCCATCTGTGACCCTGTGACCACAGGTCTCTGCTTCTGTTATAGCCCAGAGTCTTGGCAAACTCTTAGAACAAACGCTTTCTCATAAATAGCTAACAGTCTTTCTGTTTTCTTCCCTCCTTTTGTAAATATTGGTGAGTGCCCACCATGTACCAGGTATTCCCCTCCCTCTGGGTCTTCTTTTCTTGCCTGGGCTAATGGATTTGCTGAGGGATCTTGGATGAGTCATTTCATCTCTGCTTTTCATCCCTTTACCTGTGTTTCAGGGGAGCCAACACAAAATACCTGGGGATGAAAATATGCTCATGCTCAGTTCTGTATTCCTTTATCAAACATCTCACCTTGGACAGCTTTAAGTAGTGAATAAAGGAAAGTCAATGTTGCTTGCATTGTTTTCACATGGGTGTAGTTCTGCCTTTCAAAATTACGGTGTTGGGGGATGGAGCTCAGTGGCACAAGAATTGACTATAAAATTGCAATGACTTCTCCCTTACTGTAAAGGAATAAGGTGTCACATATGTAATTTTTCTGAGTTTGTTTTATGTTATCTCTCAAATGAGTTGTGTGCTTCTCTGCTTTCTTAAACGAAATGCAATGTAATCTATTGAGGGTCACTTCCTGAATATCCACTGTCACACTGCATTCTACTGTATTCATGCCCTCAAGAGCACTTGAGGTTGCAGTTACTTGTATCCAAGCAAAGTGACCCCAGAACCTGATGCTTTTTTGAGTCAGTTGGTTTGTTTTATATCCCTCTCCAAAACTTGCTGCTGGTGGATATTCTCACTGTCTTCAGTGTTTCTGCTGCAAACACTGCTCTCCCTTCTGATTTGTTGCTGCTAATCTACTGTCTGCTGCTAATCCCAACCGCTAAGCAGGTTGGGAAATGGGAGAACTATACTGGTTAGAATTAGGTCAAAAATAAACATGAATAGGCCAGGCACAGTGGCTCATGCCTATAATCCCAGCACTTTGGGAGGCTGAAGCAGGCGGATCACCTGAGGTTGGGAGTTCAAGACCAGCCTGGCCAACATAGTGAAACCCGGTCTCTACTAAAAATACAAAAATTAGCTGGACGTGGTGGCAGGTGCCTGTAATCCCAGCTACTTGGGAGGCTGAGGCAGGAGAATCACTTGAACACAGGAGGTGGAGGTTGCAGTGAGCCAAGATCACACCACTGCACTCCAGCCTGGGAGACAGAGTGAGACTCCATCTCTAAATAAATAAATAAATAAATAAATAAATAAGCAAATCAGGCGTGGTGGCGTGTTCCTGCAATCCCAGGCACTTGGGAGGCTGGAGCAGGAGAATCTCTTGAACCAGGAGGCAGAGGTTTCAGTGAGCCACTGCACTCCAGCCTAAGCAACAAGAGCGAAAACTCTGTCTCAAAAATAAAATAAAAATAAACATGAATAGGCTTTGAATGAGGGACTGAGAAGGTCCCCTATGAGCAAAGAACTCAAGTTAATATATACAGACTCTGTGATACACCGATTTTAACTGCTCAGTGGCACTGTCTTCTTCCTTTTCCAGTTGGGGCTTTCTTCTGGATGGGGTGAGGTTTATAAAATAAGTGACTTCTGAGCAAGCATTCCTACACATTGAAATAAAAACACTTCATGGTTTTGATACAGGGAGTTCTTAGAGACTTGCATGGAGTAGGTGTCACTACCTGCTTGTTGAATAAATGGCTCCAGCAGCTTTTCATGCAGTAAGGAATTTTAGAAAATGATGGGTTTAAAGACGCTTTGAAACACAAATGTACTCCTGTTAGAAAGATACACATTTATAAGTCAGGTTTCCTAGAAAACCTCAAAGTTCTTTGTGACCCAGAAAATGTTGTAATAAAATCAACCTTTCTTTTTTTTTTCCTCCCAGAATGCTTCATCTGGAGAATTTCAAAGAGCCAACCAACTGCCTGTTGTCAATTTCCATTTACCACCCTAAGTGTTAATGTATCTCTGGTTTCCCAAAGGTGACAGCAGAACGTGTTCATTTGCATCTTTGTTTTTGAAAAATACAAAATTTAGAGCTCTGTACCCACCTTCCAGTGAGACGCCTCCTTTCGATTTCAAGAAGTGAGATCTTGGCAGAGATCACTTTTGCTTCTTTCTTTCTTTCTTTTCTTTCCTTCCTTCCTTCCTTCCTTCCTTCCTTCCTTCCTTCCTTCCTTCCTTCCTTCCTTCCTTCCTTCCTTTCTCTTTCTCTTTCTCCTTCCCTCCTTCCTTCCTCTCTCTCCTCCCTCCCTTTCTCCCTCCCTCCCTCCCTTCCTTCCTTCCTTTTTCTTTTTGAGATGGAGTTTCGCTCTTGTTCCCCAGGCTGGAGTGCAATGGCACAATCTCGGCTCACTACAACCTCTGCCTCCCAGGCTCAAGCAATTCTCCCACCTCAGTCTCCCAAGTAGCTGGGATTACAGGCACACACCACCACACCCAGCTATATTTTTTTTTTGTATTTTTAGTAGGAAGAGGGGTTTCACCATGTTGGCCAGGCTGGTCTTGAACTCCTGACCTCAGGTGATCCTCCCGCCTCTGCCTCCTGAAGTGCCGGGATTACAGGCATGAGCCACCATACCTGATCCTTCATTTCTAACTCTAACATTTTTATTCTTTATGGTCTTAAGACTGACATGTTATGTTTTTTTGTTAGTCCAGCCTACATTAGGTAATGTCTGAAATAAGGAAAGAACAAAAATTTTATTTGTGAATTATTCTTCAGACTTTGGTTATTCCATAGGAGGCACTATGTAGTTTGCTGGTTATGATCATGGCTTTTGGTGTCAGATGGTCTTGGGTTTCAATCCAGGTTGTCCCACTTCCTAGCTCCTAGATCATGGACAAGTTGCTTAGCCTTTCTGAGCCTCAGTTTCTCATCCACAATATGGGTGTTTCAGTTACCTATTGCTGTATAACAAACCTACCTAAAGCTTAGTAGCTAAAAACAACAACAACCTTATGTTTTCTCAAGATTCTATTTGGACAGGGCTCAGCATGGGTGGCTCATCCGTGCCTCACATGGTATTTTCAGGATCTCTCATAAGACTGAATTCAGCTGGAAATGGAACATCTAAGATGATCTCATTCACATGACTGGAAATTGGTGCTGTCAGCTGGGGTGCTTCAGTTTTCATGTAGCCTCTTTTCCTCTCACAGTCTAGACTGCCTTCCTTACAACATAGCAGCTGGGTTCTATGAGAGAGCAAGAACAAAAACTACCAGACCTCTTTAAAGCCTGGCCCCAGACAGAACAAGGGCAACTTCCACTTCATTTTATTGATTACAGCATGTCACAAAGCTCCACCTAATTCAGCAAAAGGGAATAGAATCTACCTCTTGATGGGAAGTATGGCAAAAGATTTATGGCTATTTTTAATTCAACACAATGGATATACATAATTGTTCTTTTCTCAAAGTGCCATTATGAGAAGTAAATGAGATAATGCTGGTCAGTAAGTCCTTAATAAGTACAAGCTGTTCATTACTGTTTTACAGTATTGAATCAGTATGAAGCAAATCAAGCTTTGCCATGGAGTACCTGGACCAATCGGTTACCTTGGTTGACTGTTAGTTCCTTCTTGGTATATCTGGTTCTATTTAACACAATGCAGTTGGGTTCTATGGCTCCATAAGAGATGCTCAGATAAAGACACTAATAGCAAATATTTATCGACAGTGTTCACTGTGCGTCAAGCACTGTTTTAAGCACTTTTGTTACATAACAACACTACAGTATCAAAGCTAACCTTATTTTGCAGATAGACTAATGAGGCACAGGGAAGGAAACTGACCTGCTAAAGTCATATGCCTAACAGGTAAGGGACCTGGGGTATAGATCTATAAATCAGGCATCCTGAGTAACTCCAAAACCCATGTTTGTATGATTTGTTGAATAAGTGAGCCTATAGAATTAATGGGGTTCCTTTTAACTCTAAAATTGTATGATGTTTCCAAGTGCAAAATGTATACATAATTGATGAAATAGTTTCTTGGTACAAAATGCTAAGTTGAGAAATGGAGGCCAATGGGATTGTTTGCTTGAAGTGTAGACAGAATAATTCAAAATTTAGCTGTGTACACATTGGCTAATACTCTAGCTATAACTGGTAAGAAATATATGGATATATGGCTGCATTTTCCACTTTGGATAGTCAACATTGGTTCTTATTTCAAGTGCTTCCCCAATGCCCTGACTATTTTCGGTGAAATGGGAATAATAGCAATTAAATGAGATTGAATTCATCACCACTGGCAACTTTGATTGGAGATGAAAGTCTCTGTATAAATGCTAGCTATTCTTCCTTTTAATTAATTATTGTTGTCAAGTACCCTGATTCATTGTTACAGAAACTTAATTTCTGGTTGTATCATCTCTTCTGGTGCAGTCCTTCTTAAAATGTTGTCTCAGACATTAAGTTATGTTGTCCCCAACCTGCTCATAATCTAGAATGATCTCAGATTTTTTCTGCCTGTGTGTTGTCCCTTCCTACTTCTTTCTGAAATAAAAAGTGAAGATGGAAAAGGAAAGCACTCTGTGCCACCTCGATCTTGCTTTCTGTGACTGGAAGCAAGTAGGCGGGGTCAGGGAATATGAAAAGCATCCCTAACACTCAGATTGTGATTTAGTTCATTTTGATGGCATCATTTCACCCAACCCCAGACAGTGCATCTTGTTCAGGTTTCAAGAAGCCTGGGTGGAGGTGGGAATGTAACTTTGAGTCAGGAGACCAGGATTGTAGCACAGAGGCCCCCACTAACTAGTTGTCTAATCCTTAACAAGTTGCTTTGTCTTTGTGGGCTCATTTTTCTCATCTGTCAAGTCAAATGAAGGTTATGGAATAGATGATCTCTAAAAATCCTTCCAGTGCTACAGTTCTATTCTGGGTCTGTCTGCACCTGCAGACAGTGATGTGGGGGCAGGAAGGGCACTGAGGAGGGCGGCAAATTTAGTCAAGAGAATAAAACACTTTCACCTGGAGCAGCCTTGTGTCCTTGTGTGTGTTGTGCAGTACAGGCTTGTCTCAGATTATCCAAATAATTGACTGAGTTCTCTTCTTTCTTTGCCAGTGAGCACACAGCTTTAGTTTTTTTCTGGGACTAGCAGCTGCTTTTCTGAAATTTCCATCCCAGGGCTTCCGTCCTCCACTGTGTCCTCTCAGAAACCTGTCATGGTTTTTCTGGATGGATGCCCACAGAATTTTAATCCAGACACACACACACACACACACACACACACACACACACACAGAAAGAAAGAAAAAAGAAACAAAAAAGAAAGGAAGGAAGGAAGAAAGGAAGTAGAAAAAAAGAAAAAAGTACCATGTATAACAAAAAGCAAAACCAGGTTACAAGTTGACTTTCTTTTTTAATTTGGTTACTTCATTTGTGCTGCCAACCTGAAGCCATGACTAACCTAAAGCCAGTGAGTTTTCTTAATTACTGGGTTTGTCTATGATGATGCAAAGATGAGGCCTATATCCTTCAGGGGCTACCTGGGTCCTGGCACCTCCAGACTCCTGGTAAATGTCTGCCTAATTAAATTAGTTGTTTTTCCAGAATACCCCATTTTCTCCTCCTCTTCCCCTCCCCTCTCCGTCCTCCTTCCCCTCCTCCTCCTCCTCTTCTTCTTCTCCTTCTTCTTTTCTTCTTTTTCAGACAGAGCCTTGCTCTGTCACTCAGGCTGGAGTGCAGTGGCGTGATCTTAGCTCACTGCAACCTCCACCTTCAAGGTTCAAGCGATTCTCCTGCCTCAGGCTCCCGAGTAGCTGGGATTACAGGTGTGAGCCACCATGCTTGGCTAATTTTTACATTTTTAGTAGAGACGGGGGGTTTTGCCATGTTGACCAGGCTGGTCTCGAATTCCTAACGATCCACCTGCGTCGGCCTCCCAAAGTCCTGGGATTATAGGCATGAGCCACTGTGCCCAGCCAGAATATCCTATTTTATGCCTTTTCTCAATAAGTATTTGCATGTCCATTAAGGAAGGAGGGATGGAAGTCCCTGCCCTCAGGAAGCTTAGTGGAGTCACCGAAGTTTAAAAGGTGAAATTATCTAACTTAATTTGTGAAAGATCCTTTGGCAAGCCAGGTAGAAATGCAAATTCCTGGACACTGCTCTCAGACGATCATTCTGTAAGTTTGAAACCCAGGAAATGGTTTTTTACTCATCCCCGATCAGCTAGTAGAAAAGTGATAAACTCCTAAGAAATGCTCATGGCTAGAAATAAATAGCATCATCAGAGTCAATAATTTCATGATTCAATTTCTACTTAATGTTGTTTAGATACAATTCATGAAAATTGATGCAAAGAATGAGGATTCCTTGCATTAACATTAAGGTCATTGCTCTGTGTCTTTTTAATATACACGTGATCACCTGAAGATTTGGAAAACTCAAAGTAAGTATGGGTTTGGAACTAAAAATGGGGCAAAGTCTTGTGGGGTGTGGCAAAGAAGAGCATGAATAGCTTTGAAGTCAGGCATCAGTCGATTCAAATTCTGCACATACCAGTCTGTGTGACTTGGGCAAGTTACTGAACCTCTCTCTGAGTCTCCATTCTTTCACCTATAAAGACGGAATATTACTACATCTCTGAAGGAGGAGTTCAGATTAAGTGAGTTTATGCATCTGATAAGTGACTGCTTCGTAAATAATTCCCCTGGACATGGTGGCTCACCTCTATACTCCCAGCTACTCAGAAGGCTGAGGTGGGAGGATCGCTTGAGCCTGGGAATTTGAGGCTACAGAGAGCCGTGATGGTGCCACTGCACTCCAGCCTGGGCGACAGAGCAAGAGCCTGTCTCAAAAATAAATAAGTTTAATAAACAAACAGGCTGGGCTTGGTGGCTCACGCCTGTAATCCCAGCACTTTGGGAGGCCAAGGTGGGCGGATCACGAAGTCAAGAGATCGAGACCATCCTGGCCAACATGGTGAAACCCTGTCTCCACTAAAAATACAAAAATTAGCTGGGCGTGGTGGCGCACCCCTGTAGTCCCAGCTACTAGGGAGGCTGAGGCAGGAGAGAATCTCTTGAACCCGGGAGGCGGAGGTTCCAGTGAGCGTCGACTGCGCCATTGCACTCCAGCCTGGCGACAACAAACAAACAGATAGTTTCCACTTACAACAAAATATGCCACAAGATGAGAGAGGGCAGAAATTTCCGAGGCCAAACTTAAAATTTGCATTTGGGATTTGGCCACAGTTTGGGCGTTCCCTGTGGCAGTGAATGCGGCTGCGGACCTCCCAGGGCCGCCATTGCCCGCAGGGTGTGTCATTTCTAAGGACAACTGTTTGCTTCCGGACTGCCCCCGCCCCGCCCCGCCCCCCAGCTCCCCCGTCTACCTGAAAGAAAATGTAATGGGTTGAGCCATTTTTATTTTTTTAAAAACTTTCTTCCGGGTCTTTGACCGAGGGCCGCAGGTGTCCCCGTGGGTTTCCCAGGCCGCTGCGGCCTTCACCGACAGGAGGAGGCCGTAGAGAGAGGTGCGGCGGGCCGGGGACCCAGAGCCATCCGGAGGTGGTCCCATTTGGGCCAAGGCCGCGGTTTGGCACTTCCGCCGCCTGCAGGGCTCCTAAAGGGCTGAGGAAGGCCTAGAATCCTCCTGCGCACCCAATCCGGCGTAGTCCGAGGGTCCGACCCCTCCAACCCCGCCAGGGTAGGAGGCAAGGAGGGGCCGGTGTGCCGGGGGATTCGGTCGCACTCCTCCCTGCCCAAGGGGGCCCAGGAGCTCCCTTGGGCCGAGCTCTGCAGGGAAAAGAAGGCCCCATCAGGAGGCACCCGAATCTCAGGGACCCGCACCCGCGACGCGGTAGTGGGAGTCAAGACCCGGCGGCTGCGCCCCCGACGGCTTAGCCGTAGGGGAGCAAAGCCCTCAGTGCCTCGAGGCCAGTCTGGGTTTTTGAGCGTTGCGGGAGGTCACCGGAGAGTTCGCCGGATTTTAACACAATCCCACTCTACATCTTCAGAACAGGGTGGCCGCAAAGGCCCTTACCTCTTACCCCCCTCTGCACCCACCCGCCCCACCGACCCGCCGGAGCAGAGCGGCCAATCAAAGGCACTTTCCCCGGGCGCCCAGTTGGCGTCGGGCTTCGAGGGCAGCTTGCGGAGCGAAGCCAGGCTGAGGGGCGATCAGCCCGCTGGGGACCCTGGAAACCCGCCGCCCGACGGAGAGGAGCTCGGGACAGTTCCACCGCTCAGCCCAATCAACTAAAGTGGAAGCCCGAGGTCGGCCTGCAGGGCCAGAGATGCCCTCCGGAGCTGGGCCAACCCTGGGTGCCCCTAAGTGGCGGGAGGGGTGGCTGGGTGGAGAGCGCGAAAGACCCCGCTCAGGGGCCCCCTCTCGGCTCAGGACGGTAGAGGGGTCCCCCAGGGTGGCGGCGGAGGCCGGGCAGGTGGCGGCGGTGCAGGCGGTGCGCGCATCGCTGCGAGCTGGAGCCCCTAGGGGCCCGCCACACACACTCGCACCCCTCCCCCTCCCGGCCTGCCCACCCGCTCGCCGCGACCCCCGCCCCCATCCCCCTCCCCTCCTCCCGCCTCCGCCCCATTCTTGGAATTGTGTGGAAAAATTCTCAGCCAAACCTCCCACCTCTCCTCTCCTCCCACCCACCCCCTTTAAAAAACCCCTTTCCTCCCCGGCCCCTGCACTCTTTGTGAATGAGGGCAGGGAACACGGCCCTTCCCCCGCCCAGGAGCCACGCCAGACCGCCGCACTCAGAGGACTGTTTGTTAATAGTCCAATTAGATAATTGCCATCTTTCACTCCTTTTGCTCCGCATTTCCCATAAAGGAATGAATGGGGAGAGCGGCGTGGAGAGGGCTTCTGCCCCGGCAAGGTGACGAGAAGGGCTGGAGCATGCTCCTTGCACAAGGCCATGCGCTTGAATTGAATCATTGTAGCCTAATCAATGCTCTTATTGGATTACTGGCTGTTGCTTTTCTCAAAGATATTGTAGCAGAGACAATGAAATAGCTAGGGGAAAACTTTTTTTTTTTTTTTTGAAGCAGATCTCACAGTTGAGATTTCTCGGCCGTCTCTCCCTCTCCCCCTCTCTCTCCTGCTGGACTCTGAGTACAAAGCTGCCCTTTGAATGGGCTGCCTCAGGGCTGCTGGAGGTGCAGGCATGAAAAAATCCAACTGGAACTAAATGAAGAGAGGTGGCAGTTTAAGATGGCTGTCTGCGTCGAGGTGTGTTAAGAAGGAGTTGTTTAGGGGAAAAGCTTGGCTTTTTTAGAGTGCAGGGGAGATACTTTTTGGGAAAACTTTCTCCCCCCACCTTCGTCCCCCATCCCCCGCTTCCAGGCAACTGCTTTCTTCTGCTGCTGGGTGTGTAGGGTTTTTTTTTTCCTCCCCCCACCCGCCCCCACCGCCCAACCCTCATTCAGCTCTATCTGGCAAGTGTGGAGAAAACCCCTCTAGCCAGTGTGTGAGCAGGAGGGTCAAAGGCAAAAGGAAAGTTAATAATGCCTGCTAATGGTACTAACAATTCAGGATGAATCTTGTCAAAAGTTTTTCTGGAAGTGTGGGTCTTTGATTGTGTGTTTCCTGAAAGCAAGACCAATCATTTCCGTTTATTCACTGGCTAAACCCCTACTTGATTGGGGACAAGGACAGAAACCATCCATTACGATCTGATATATTATCCAAACAATTTAGTGTATTCATGAGGTAACCGAAACGTGGGGGCTGCGAAATTACCCGTAATCAATTGCAACAGCGAGTGTGCGTCCCCCCGGGTGTCGGACAACTACAACTCGCCGTCTCAGAAACAGGCGGGAGCCGCAGCATTTCGGAGTTGCGCTGTTCGCTACCTGATCGCCAGGCTGGGTACACTGGACGTGCTCAGAGGACGCGGGTGCTGACGAGGCGGCCTCGCCGCAGCTCCACCGGGATCCTGAACCAGACTGGCCGCCTCTTGGCGAGCGCGCCACTCTCCCGTCGCCGCTGACCCGCGCGCGGCCGCCGAAGCCTCCCCGCGGGGACATTCATTCTTGGCTCTTGCCTGTCGCCGGGCCGGGCGTACGCGCTACGTTGTCGGGGGTTTTGTCCCTTTTTTCCTTTTTTTTTTTCCTTCTCCCCCCCTTTTTTTGGCTTTTTTTTTTTTTTCCTTTCTGTTGTTGTTGTTCTTGCCTATGTTCGGGAAACCAGACAAAATGGACGTTCGGTGCCACTCGGACGCCGAGGCTGCCCGGGTCTCGAAGAACGCGCACAAGGAGAGTCGGGAGAGCAAGGGCGCAGAGGGGAACCTCCCAGCCGCCTTCCTCAAGGAGCCGCAGGGCGCCTTCTCAGCGTCGGGCGGTGCTGAGGATTGTAACAAAAGTAAATCCAATTCCGCAGCCGACCCGGATTACTGCCGCCGGATCCTGGTCCGAGGTAGGGATGGGAAGGGCTGCCGGGCGCGTTCTTTGGGGTCGACTCCGGGGCCGGAGCTGCGCTCTGCAGCCGACACAGGCCGGTGGGGAGGAGTGCCGGCTGGGACTTGGGAGAAAGTTGTTGGCCCTCCCCGCTCCGGGTCCGGCTGGGGACAAGCGCCTGGGACTCTCCGGTGCGCTCTCCAGGGGCCTCGGCCCTCCACGCCCTGAGGGGCCCCAATGACCGGGCTGCGGGGGGAGACAGGGGCTGCGCGGGTGCGGTCGGGCATCGGACTGCGGCCTCCGACCCGGGAAAGGAGCAGAAAACTCCGGGAGGAGGTGTGCGCGCTTCAAAGGCCGGATGACCTGCCGGGAGCCGGCCAGGGGACTCCAGCGCTCTGGAGGGCTGAGCGCACCCAAGGGGCAGCGCGAGTCCCGAAGAACAGCTGCCGATCGCGGGCTACGGCCCTGCCAGTTAGTGCACTGAGCCGAGGGCCCCAGCGCCGCGATCGGTGCCCAACCGCTGCCGCCGGGAGAGCCAGCTGGGCTGGGTTACGGAGCCGCGGTTGCCGCTTTGGTGCTCTGCTCTGCCGCTCTCGGATGCGCGGCGTGCGCTTAGCCCTGGCGGCGGAGGCTGCGAGGCCGGGCCCCGGCCTGGCGCCGCCCCAGCCAGCAGATCGCCGGGCCCGGCCGGCCCCGACTCAGTCCCTCCTCCTTCCGCTGCGCGGACTCCGGAGGGAAGGAGACTCGAGGGTGGGGGTGGGGACGACTGGAGCACGGTCTGGTCAGCAATCCCAGAGCTGGGGCCCGCAGGACCCAGGCGGGGCGGCAAGGGTACCCTCAGGCTACAGGGGACCCGGACTGCGCAGCCGAGGCCCCCCCAGGCCGGAAGAAACGTCCGCCTATTTGGAATTGATTGGATTTTTTCTCTCCCCTGTCTGGAGGACTCTACAAAAAGACAAAGTGTGGTCCCTCCTTCGGTCAGCGGTATGGAGTTAGGCCCCTTGCCTTCCACACAGTGTCTTCGCTACCTGGTTGTGGTCGTGCTCCGCCCCCCGCCCCCCATCCCCATCCCAAAACTGCACGCTTCTGGGGACTGTGTCCCCAAAGCCAGCTCGGGCCAAGGAGGTGGAGGGAGATGGGAGGGTTCTGCCGGCTGACATCTCCCCTTCCCTAGATGCCAAGGGGTCCATCCGAGAGATCATCCTGCCCAAGGGCCTGGACCTGGACCGGCCTAAGAGGACGCGCACGTCCTTCACCGCGGAGCAGCTGTATCGGCTGGAGATGGAGTTCCAGCGCTGCCAGTACGTGGTGGGCCGTGAGAGGACCGAGCTCGCCCGGCAGCTTAACCTCTCCGAGACCCAGGTACCCAGCGGCCAGGCCGCACACAGTTTTGCACCAGCCTTCCTCCCCACGACCCCTACCTAGCCTGCTCTTCACCTCCTAACCTGCTCTGGACAGAGCTACCCTTGGGAGGTGGAGGAGATGGGCAGGATGGGTAAGAAAGGCCTAAGGATTCCTTCCCCTAAATAATACATCCCTTCCCCCCACCCTTCCTGCCATCCCCAAATCTTCCAGGGCCCATGTTTTATCCACCTTAGCCTAGGCCCAAGAGGCCCCAAATCCTGTCCTTTTGGAATTTTTATTGGCCCCTGGTTTTGAGCATTTCCTTCTTGCTTCTGCTCTACAAAGAACTGTCCTTTGCCCTTGTTTGGGGTACCCCATTTTGGCTAGATTTCTAGGCCCCACCCCTTGTGGGCCCTCCCAGCTGTACACAGCATCCAGGCCCATTCTGCAGGAGTGAGGCTAAGTCTAACACCCCCTGCCCCAGCACTATGGGTGATTCCTAGGAATTAGAAAGGTGTACGCCCTCCTGGAGATCTGCCTGTGCAGATCAGGCTGCCCTGACCCTTAAAGGAAGGCTTTCCCCATCCTGAGCTGGCCCCAGCCCTGAGCACCTGGGAGACCCTGTCTTCTGTACCAGTGATGTGTGAGGAATGTGATGGGAAGCAGATCTAGGACCCAGAAGCCAGTACTGCCGATTGTGCTTTAGATCTTTCCCTTTACATTAAATCCGTATGATGCCCCTGGAGCTGGCCATGTGGGCTCTGGGCCCAGGAGAGGACCCAAGAACTTGCCAAGTGGCATGTCACCAGCTTGGCTTAGCTAAGGCAGCCTTCTTTCTGAAGACTGACCCTTTTCCCCATGCCCAACCCTGAAGCAGGTGGAGAGCATTTTAGGTCTGGGATCTGGGCTGAAAGCTGAGGACTGATAGAACAGATAGGGGTGTTCTTTTTGAGTTTGAGATTGGTGTGGTAGCTTTTTCTATTCTCTCTGCTACTACCCCTCTTAGTTTATAAAATCTAGACAGGATAGTCTTTCCCTATTGCTGCAAAACTCTTCTGGGCCACTGCTAGGCCTGCAGAGGGGCAGAAGAATGAGAGAGGAGGTTAGTGGGGAGTGTTCAGTCCACCTTAGCCTCCTTACTTTCTCCCATGATTCCAAGTTCATGACTCAGAGTAGTGGAGAAAGAAACTAAGAGTATCACTCAGACCCTTCAATGCAGCTATCTGGTGAGAGGAGGTGCAGAAAGCTCCGTCTGCATAAAGTCTCCCGCACATATTATTCTCCTGCAGCCACTTTCCCTGCTTGCTAGCCGATGGTCACGATGGTCACGTCTGAAGCAGGAAATGGTCCTTTGTAGCCTTCACCAGGAGTAGCGCTTCTAGGACTAAATCTGAGCCCACTGGGCCAGGGGCCTGGGTCCAGAAAGCCTGGGCAATACTCGCTTCCCCCATCTCTTCCCACTTCTCTCTTCCCTCTTCCTTCTTCCCTTTTCCTTCACCTCAGCCTAGGGCCTCACACCCTCCACCGGAAATTCCGGCTTTGGGGCCCGCACTCACACATCTGTGAGCCCCAAACACCGCTGCGGGGTAGCGCAGGAGCCAGTGAAACCCTTTCCGGTCTTCCTTCGAGTTCCTGCCGTGGGCATTTTATTACTTTGTTCTGTGTAAGCGGCGCCTGCCTGGGCCTGCTTCCCTGACCCGGAAGCGCAGCCCAGTGGAGCAGCTGTGTCCCCCTCGTGGCGGCGCCAGCTCCCCCAGCAGCGCCCCAGCCCGGACCTCTCCCGCTGCTGGGTGGGGCTGCGGGTAGGGCTGGGGCTTGGGGAGAGCCCTGGAGCCGCGCGCCCCGGGAGCTCGCTTCCTTTGACGCTGGTCTTCCCTGCCCCTCTCTCCCACTTTCCCCGCACCCCGGCGCGCAGGTGAAGGTCTGGTTCCAGAACCGGCGCACCAAGCAGAAGAAGGACCAGGGCAAGGACTCGGAGCTACGCTCGGTGGTGTCGGAGACCGCGGCCACGTGCAGCGTGCTACGGCTGCTGGAGCAGGGCCGCCTGTTGTCGCCGCCCGGCCTGCCTGCGCTGCTGCCGCCTTGCGCCACGGGCGCTCTCGGCTCAGCGCTGCGCGGGCCCAGCCTGCCGGCCCTGGGCACGGGCGCCGCTGCCGGCTCGGCCGCCGCAGCCGCCGCCGCCCCGGGCCCAGCGGGCGCCGCGTCCCCGCACCCGCCGGCTGTGGGCGGTGCTCCAGGCCCCGGGCCCGCCGGGCCGGGGGGACTGCACGCGGGCGCCCCGGCCGCGGGCCACAGCCTCTTCAGCCTGCCGGTGCCCTCGCTGCTCGGCTCCGTCGCCAGCCGCCTGTCCTCCGCCCCGTTAACAATGGCTGGTTCGCTAGCTGGGAATTTGCAAGAACTCTCCGCCCGATATCTGAGCTCCTCGGCCTTCGAGCCTTACTCCCGGACCAACAATAAAGAAGGGGCCGAGAAAAAAGCGCTGGACTGATTTTAAGTGTTTCCCTGTATTTATATTTATACTATCTATTGTGGTGATATTTATGGACTCACGCGCGTTAGGTGCCCAGAGCTCCTGCGCTGGGCTCCTGGCTCCCACCAGGCCTCTGACAGCTCTCCTTTCCCACCCAGGCTCTGCTACCAATTTTATCTCATTCGGGCTATTTTTTTTTTCTACCTTTCCTCCGAGATTCCTCCCCAACCCCCAACTTCCTTCTGAATCCAGGAGCGATCCAAAGAATTGGGAAAAATGCCCGAGTTAGTCAACCTGATGCCCTGACCCCGTGCCCAGCCCAGGAGGGAAAAGACTGGTTCTAAGTCCAAAGCACAGGGCGTTTGCTCTAGATCCGCGGCTGCTGCCGCTGCCGACTATTCCTAGGAATATTTGAAAGAGGAAAACTGCGCGAAGACCCCAGGGGCTTCCAGGTTTCTTTAGACCAAAAAGGGAGGACGTTCCTTCCTCTTGCCAGAGAAACCAGGGCTTGTGGGAGCCCCTGGGCCCCGCTTTGCGGACCTCTCGGGATAGTCGATACACAACACAGCTTCCTGGCGGGACAAATCCTGCGGGTTTTCCCCCCTTTAGGGCAACTCCAATCACAACCACCCCGGCCCCAGGAAACAGTAACAAACGTCCTGGTAGGCAACGACACTAATAAATTTGATCTAATCAGCAATAAAAGCAATTACTACGTGAAACCAGATGAAGTGGAACCAGTTTTTAAATACTTGTAATGATGAAGTTTGGAAGGTGTAAGAAAATTCAGGATAGAGAATGCCCCACAGGGCAATGCAAAATTAAGGTTCTGGGTATTGTAACCTTAAACAGGAATTTAACGGGGGAAAAGCAAAGGAAAAGCCAACGCCGCTAATCAAAGAAAACTCAGAATCTTTTCTCCGAGGCTGTTCGGGGCGGTGGCCGACAGCTTCTCCCTCCTCCAGGAAAGAGCAAAGCGGCTGCCGGCGGTAGTCTGGGCGCCGGCGCTTCACCCTACGGCCTCCCAGGCGCGTAGCTTTGGGCACAATCGCTCGGCTTGGGAAACGAGTCAGCACTCATTGCCTCTTCTCCCAAACTCCCGGATTCACAAATCCTTTCCTGCACGCAGGAAACGGCTGGATTTCTGAGCAGTTCTTTGCGGAAGGGGAGACAGTGACGCCGCTGGGCGGTCGGGCCTCCTCTAGCAGTAGTCTCAGAGTCCAGACAGCGTCTTGTGTGATTGATAGGAACGACACTCCCCTCGCCTCCCCAGTCTTAGGGTTTCAGTGGTCCCAAATCAGAACACGAACCGCGACACCCTCTTTCCTTACCCTGCGCAGCAGCGATCGTCCCTACAACCACGGCCACCCACATTTTAACCAAATTCACAGACCCAGACTGCGAGGTGCCGCAGTATCTAGAATGTATTCGTCCATCTGAAGCAAGCGAAAGGCATTTTTTAAAATAGTAATTTTATTGTAAATTATTTACGTCGGAAACTCCCCCCTCTTTTTCATCTTTTTTTTTTTCTAGGCAAATAGTGAAGAAAATAATGAACGATTCAAACGCGGGTAGGTGTCACTGAATCCAGGCTACTAACTTTGTTCTGAATGTTTTGGATATTTGGATGTTTTGTATTTATGTGGTGAGAGTGAAATATATATATCTATGATGATAAATGAGGTGTATTTTTGTCTTGTATTTGAAGGATAAAAAAACAAAAGAAGAAAAGGAAGAAAGAGCCAGCAAATGATGAGTCTCGGCGTGGGGACTCCGGGGGCAGAGGGTGGCAGCCCCTATAGTGCGGGGCCCTGCAACTGGTACCGTGAGCGCCTGGGATGAGGTTTGGGCGGATTTCGGGTTTCCAGAGAGGCAGACGCCTGGCTACGACGATTTGTTCCACTTCCTTGAGTGTTTCGCTCTCGATTTCTCTGTCTGTACCTCTGAGGTCGGCCCCTCAGACCCTCCTTCTTCATTTCCCACTGCGTAATTCTTTATTTAGGAACTTATCTCCGGACACTATAAAGTCTCTGCCTCCTAATGCTACGTTTCTAGAGTCTTCCAGCTGCATCTTCATGCCGGCAGCATTTTGGATTTTGTGCAATCATGGGCCCAGAATAGGCAAGGTTTTATTTTCTTCAAATAAGTCTCGCCAATGTCAAAGAGAAACTTTGAGGAAGCAGGAGACTGAAATCGATATTAATTCCTGCAAAGAGACTTCTCGCCCCACCTCGCCCCAGTGCTTATGCTGTGGTGAGGGATGTAGACGTTGCAAACAAATCTTGGGAAGCGAGGAGGGCCGGGAAGGACACTTCAGGACACGCTCTCCTAAAGCGTGTACAGCACCGGGCGAAGTCCGCGCAGCGGGCGCAGCGGCCCCGGCTCCTTCTTGTAGCGCCCGCACACCTGGTTGTTGCAGGGATCCGCTGTTCCCGTGCAGCACCGGCACTAACCAGGCCTTACAACCCCTACTCGTGTACTGTGCCTGAAGCTGGAGTTGGAGGCATCCAAAATAAGGCGGGGCACAGTGTGGGCGGCGGAGTCCCTGAGCCTTGAGCTCGGCTTTTTGCTGAGATCACAGCAGCCGCCCACAGACAGTTCACTTTTATTTCTCAAAGTTGCTGCAGATCCCTCAGCTTCGCTACTCTTGGCTCTTCCCCTCCCTGTTCGCCTCTCCTTCCTTTCTTTTGCTTGAAACTGCTTTTCCTTTTCTACTCTTTTCTTCTGTGCTCCAGTCCTGTAAAGCCCTGCGCTTCCTCTAAGGAGTTCTGTCTCTCAGTGGTGTGGGCTCCGATCTAGTTCCCCCTGTCTCCCTCCTCCATTACTTCTTCCTTCCGGGTCGGTCTCTTGCTCTCATTCTCTCTCTCTCTGGTTTTCTGGTTTTCTTCTCCTGCTCAAGGGGTCCCAAAGGCCAAGGCAGTGGGTGGCTCTCACTGCAGCTTCAAGGCTTGTGGCTGGGGCCCTCCAGGGGTGAGAAGGAAGGGAGAAGGTGGCATAACTTTTTGGGACAAAAGAAAACACAAAATCCTAGCTTGGAATTCCCAATACATTCAGCCTTCTCTCCCAGGGGCCTCAGCCTGGGAAGTCACCAAGCAGCTCCCTCCTTCCATCTTCCTGCCCTTTCTCCTTTTGGCTTTCTTAGCCCTGAAAGAGGGAAGGACCAGTCACCCCATCACTTCTGCTCTCACCTCCCTTCCCTCCCTGGCTTTGGGAAGAGCTGCTGAGCTCTTTGCCTGCCACTCAGGGAGTGCAATTGTTCTTAAAGTGCCTCTTCTGCATAGAAAAAGAATTGCAATTTTAATTAAAAAACAGTTATAGAAAATTCATTTAATTTTAGTGACTATCTTCTTTTCCCTCCTTCCCCAAGGGCCTCCAGTAAGCTGCCTTGGTCCCTGGAGGCCTCTGGCTTCCAACTGGAGACTCACAGGCCTTGGAGGAGGAGGAGGCAGGTAGCCTCTAGGCCAATAGCTGGGCCTGCCTGGGGAAAGGTGGAAGGAGGAACAGCTGCAGGAGAGGGGAGCTGAAAGGAATCTGATGCTCAAGCCTGCACAAAGCAACAGCCAAATTGTTTCAGAGCAGAAAAGAAAAGGGGAAAAAAACCTCTTAGCAAACCCCTGTGAGTTTGGGGGTCAGGTTCAGGAAAGATGTGGGAAGTCACTTGGAGAGCTAAATGGGACACATGCTCATATCCACACTTGCAGTTGGTCTAACCTTCAGCCAGAATGTATTAATAAGTAGCATTTAGCAACCGTTTATAGTTTACAAATAGCATTTCACATACACCATTCTACTGTTCCTCATGGTGGCTTTGAGAGGTCCAGCTCCATTTTAAAGACTCATATACGGGACTGGAGCAAATAACTTGCTCAAAGCCTCATGGCTGCTCAGAACCCAAGATTGTAAGCTCCCCCTAGGGCCAGAGGCCTCTTCTTTCAGTTTTTTTCTCTCTTCCGCCTTTGCCCCCTCTTTCCCTCTTCCCTTTCTCCCTTCCTTCCTCCTTTCCTTCTTTTTGTGCCCACAGTGTCTGGATCACGGTATCTGAATTCTTTAGCCTATTTGCACCCACATCTGCTAATGTCCATATCTAGCCATCTATTACACCAGCTGCTGAGGATTTCCTTGGTGCCCTCATCAAGAAGTCTGAATTTCTCCCTCCTTCCTGTTTTTTTTTTTTCCTGCCACTGTCCCAACTCTTTCCCTGTACCTCTGTCTAGAATGACATCTTTAAACCCCTTACCCTCTTTAGTCTTACACATCCTTATAAATGATTATTTTTAAATTGAATTTTAATATCCATGTGGTAAACACAGGGTAAAGTACACAAAGCTTAATTATACAAGTTGATAATTTACACACACACACACACACACACCCCTTCTTGAATCGCTCCAATGATAACCTTTTAACTTCTTCTCTTCAGCCACATAAGCCATATGATTATACACGGTGTCTTTCTCCTGTTTGAAAAGAAATTGTGTCATATTAGTGTGCTGTTCTTGCATAGAAAGCCTTTCTAAGAAGTCTTTTTAAGGTTTCTTGAAGAATTTAGAGGTCATGTAACTCTTCTAACCTCCTGAAGTCCTGAGTTTAAGTGGCTTGATTAAATGGTTGATCGAAACTTAAAAACATACTAGGTCAATGTTTTTCAAGATACAACTGAGGACCAGCTGCTTTAGAATCATCTAGGGAGTGGCTAAAATTCCAGGTTCCTAAGCCCTCGTCCCATCTGATGAATCAGAAACTGGGTTGGGGTTTAGGAACATGCATTTTAAACACGTTTCCAAAGTGATTCTTATCCAGACTAATATTTGAGAAGTACTGTATTAAATGGCAAACTCCCAAAACACTGCAGCCTCCTGCATCTGGCCCAGGGCCTGGCATTTGGTAGGAATACAATGAATGTTTGTTAAACAAATTAATCTACAGTTTCTGACACAGTTTAGAATTTCTTGGACCACATTATGCTATTGTAATTTAACACCATTTCTACATCGGGAAATCTTTACATTTCAGATTCTTTTTCATTTTCATGGAGGTTTCATTTTAATGGAGCAGGAGAGAAAAGAGAAATCTACTTTAGTGGTTTCTCAGGTCTCAGGGAAGGTGTTTTATAAACTCAGTGGGGACCACCTTCCTGGACAGGCTGCTCCCTTACAGACCTGGTAGTTTGGGGAAAGGAGGAGGAGAGCCCTTCAGGTTTGCTGAAAGGCATTCAGATGCATACCCTTCTTGGTTGGAACCGAAAGCTTCTGTCTGAAGAGACATGGGTTTTGGAAGGAGCAAGGCCACCAGGTTCAGAGAACCTGGCATGCAATGGACATGGAAGCTGAAAATTACTTGTGTATTCTCTGATTTATAGCTAATATGAAACTAATTTTCTCTCTAGAAACACATTTGCCTATCTTCTTACCCTGAAACAGAAAATAAATGTTGTGCTTTATGTGGTAGTGTTGTATTCATTCTTAAAAATAAATCCCATCATATATATGTGTAAAATATACACACAAATTTTCACGTAAAAGTTTTCTTCATATAAAATCTGTTATGTGTGTTAGCAACAACATAACATGTATAGCAATAACACACACACATATATACACACATATAAACATGTACATAGCATTCCCTGGTATACAAGGTGGAGTATGCTAGTTTAATGCACAGAGAAAAAGTAATTCATCTTAATGGTTTCTAGTTATGGGTTCTGGAGTCAGAATGACTTGGGTTCAAATCCCAGACACACCACTTAATAGCTGTGTAATCTTGGAGAAATTACTCATTTGGCTGCTCTAAACCTATTTCCATGTGTATCAAATGAAGGTAATAATGGCACCTACCTCGTAGGATTGTCATGGTTGTTTAGTTAGATAAAGCATCTAAAGCATCTAGTACAAGCCTAGAAAAAATTATATGCTCAAATATTAGCTATTTATTATAAGACTGTGATTGAGATAGCTGACTATATGAGATTCTCCCTGAGGCCTCAGTTTCCCCATCTGTAGAATGAAGGTGTTGGCCTAAAGTCCTTTCCTGAGGAAGGGGAATCTGATTGGGTCACACATAATGGAAATTTACTCCCCCTGCCTTTACACTTGGTATCACAGCCATCAGTAAGCACAACATCTCTACCAAAATGGTAAATTATTATTTTAATGACTTGGCAGACAGCCCTCAGCTGTCTGTTCTTTGGAGACTGCCTCATCCGAAGAGAGCCACTGTGCCCAAGTAGTTTCCAATGACTTTCCAGGGTGACTTCCAATGACTGGTAGACCTGGGGATAAGCCTGGTCCTTGCATCCCAACTTTGGATAGATTTGAAGAATCACCTCATCTAAACTCTTGGAAGGAATGGCTGAGGCCTCTGTTGAGATCCCTATGCAGTTTGACTTCTGTCCAATACTGCTTCCTTCCTTTCCCTTCTATATTGTTGAACTTGAAGCACTCCCTAGTAAACCTCCCACATGCTAATCTCCTCAGTTCTTGAGTCAGCCAATTTCAGTGGAAAGGTATGAGAAGGAGAATGCTAAGAGTTGGGAATGGAGAGGAAGCAGTGAGGATGGCTGAGTGCAAGTAGTGGGAGAAGAGGCAGGAATGCAGGCAGCACCTGGAATACCACGTTGACGACACTTGGATTTTGCCATCATGGCAATGAGGAGCCACTGAAAAGTTCTCCCGAGGAGATCATGGAATCATTGTAGTTCTCATTTTACAAGGTCTTTCTGGCAATCTGGGGGAGAATCCCAGAAGAGGTGGCATGGGAACAGGAGTGCACGGATTCTAAGGCAGACGCCAGTTAGTGAGTACACTTCCACAGAAACAGGAGAGCAAGAAAGGATGATGGTGATGCGATGATGGTGGGAGTAAAGGGTGAGGGTGAGGGTCGGTTGGTGAAGTGGCAGTAGAAATGGAGAGGAGAAATGGGTTCAAGGCATTTTGCTGAAATAAAACCAACAGATCTTAGTGTCTGACTAGAGGTGACTGGTGGTGGCATTGATATCAAGATTGGGTCCACGTGGAATTTTGAAACCATTTTCCTTGTGTCAGAGAGGGAATTTGATGAGGAGCCTGAAGCCAATAAGGGTTTAGTGGGGGCACTGGAGGCCGAGTTGGCTCCAAAACTGGGGAAATAGCTGCTAATTGGGGCGGAGGCCTCAGCCTGGAAGGCGGGAGGGCCCAAGGGTGGAAAGGCGTGGAGCTTGAGCCATGTGATCCATTGGGCATGCGCGATGGGGCATGCGTGCTGGGAGGCGAGGCGAGGGCCGAGGGCTCTAGGACTAGAAGGGCGGCAGGGCTGGCGCTCTAGGGACTCCTGGGGCTCTCATCCTCCGAACCTGGACCCGGCGCCTCACGCAGCCCATCCCGCACAGCTTCCGTCCACTGCGGCCGGGGCCTCACCAGGAAAGTGGGAAGTTAGGTCTGCTTTTACGCTTTTAGCGGCCGGGCCCGGACCCACGCTGAGCACGGCTCCCTCGCTCTCTTGCCAGCACTGGCAGAAATAGGGACTGAAAATACCTTCCTGGGTCCGGCCCTTAAGACGCCAGCTGTGACCCAAGGCAATGGAGCGGCGGGAAGTGACGTCAAGCGGCAGCAGCGCACCCTGAAAGGCCCCTTCCAGCACTGAGCGCTCGGCCCTTTCAGACCCACGCCCTTGAGCCCCAGCTTCTTGTACGGAGGGAAGCAGGGGCATGGCGGGTGAGGGGCTTGCTAAGGATGCCCAGGACGGACGGAGTGCCAGGTTTTTGTTTTGTTTTGGTTTCCTTCCCTTGCGACTCGTGGGTTAGATAAGGCTGCCATCTGTTAGATCGGTGGCCAGAAAGTCAGGTCATCAGCCCATTTTACTGAGGGTCTGGCTTAGTCCCTTCCTGGGAAGAGCTAAAGGCAAATTCAGTTTTCTGTCCTAGTTGTCAGCTGATGCGAGGGAGAGTAAGCACAGTGGAGTGGGAGCATTATTCACAGGGATGGACAGCCAGCCTGTAGAATTCTGAGATGATCAAGAAGGTATTTTGGTTCTTAACCAGGGAATCCTAGGGAGAAACGGAGGGGAGAGAAAAAGAAAAGGAAATGATGTGAAAAGAGGTGGGGGTTTCGCATTGAGGAGAGGTGTAAGATGAGGCTTGCAAAGTGGCCTGGTCAAGGAAGGACTTGAAGACCAAACTAAACATCACTATTCTGTAGGCGAAGGGGAGGTTTTGGGCAGGGCAACGATGGGAGGAAGGCCCAGTTACAAGATGAGATGGGTGCCAGCAGGTGAGAAAGGTTAGTAAACAGATTGGTGTTGAGGGCTGGGATTGAGCTGCAGGTGGGGAGGATGGAAAGTAAGTAGTTGTGTCATCAGTGATGGGATGAGAAACAAGTTGGTTAACACATTCATGCCAACATTTGTTTCTAGACATCAGCATTATTTTCGTTTTAAGATCCTTTCCCTGAGCTGCCTGTGACCGTCTCTGTTCAGGGACCAGTGGGAGGGTGGCAAATAAGTTGAACTCTCGAGCTAAGTTGAATTATTTGATGGTAGCTGCCTGGGGGTACTAAGTTGCAGAGGATTCCGAGGCCTCATCTAAGCTCCATGGAAAAATATGCTGATCATTAGTGATGTCTGCCAACATTGGAGGGGTTCTTCCAATTCTGAGACAAATATAAATGGCTTTGAGGCCAGATTGCTTCACTAGGTTCTGAGTAAGGAGCTGGGTCCATGTTTGGCTCAGCAATTTTTCTTAGCCTGGGTAGGTCATGGCGGAGTAGGAAGCTGTTTCCGGGTAACCTGAGGCAAGGTTCCTGCAGCAGGTATCCCAGTCATCACCTTCACCCCCACAATATGGCCATAGTAGGAAAACTTGGGCTTTGAATTCCACCTTTGACTTTTATTGGCCATGTGAACTTAGGCAAATAACCCCTTTCAGTCAGAATCCTCATCTGTAAATAGAATTATTACTTTTATTTTATCCTATTTTTTGAGACAGAGTCTCTCTCCCAGGCTGGAGTGCAGTGGCGCGATCTCAGCTCACTCCAACCTCTGCCTCCCAGGTTCCAGCAATTCTCCCTGCTTCAGCCTCTTGACTAACTGGGATTACAGGTGCCCATCACCACGCCTGGCTAATTCTTGTATTTTTAGTAGAGACGGGGTTTCGCCATGTTGGCCAGGCTGGTCTTGAACTCCTGACCTCAAGTGATCCACCTACCTTGGCCTCCCAAAGTGCTGGGATTACAGAGAAATTCAATGAGAAAAGCAAAGTGCAGCCTGTTTTAAAGATGTAGAGCCTGAGACATGGAGAATCAATGTGTCAGTGAAGGGATTATACTTTGAATTTTTATTTTTCTGAGTCCTGGAACACCACTCTGAATATGATGCTTAACTCTTGAGTTTTGCTTCATTGACAAATGTGCTCTACCCTCAAGCTTTTTCTCTGAATTCAGGGTCCACTATTTTCATTGCTTGAGGCTCATTAACCCCCAAGTTAGAGACAGGACCATCAGTGACACATCTAAAGTTTGGCTTTTTTTTTTTTTTTTTGAGACGTAATCTTCCTCTGTCACCCAGGCTGGAGTGCAGTGGTGCAGATCATGGCTCACTGCAGCTTCAACCTCCCAGGCTCAAGGGACCCTCCCGCCTCAGCCTCCTGAGTAGCTGGAACTGCAGGCAAGCACTACCATGCCCAGCTATTTTTAAATTTTTTTGTAGAGACAGTGTCTCACTGTGTTGCCCAGGCTGGTCTTGAACTCCTGGACTCAAGCAATTGTCCCACCTTGGCCTCCCAAAGTGTTGGGATTACAGGTATGAGTCACTGTGCCTGGCCAGCAATTCTTTTTTTTTTTTTTTTGTGAGATGGAGTCTTGCTCTGTCACCCAGGCTAGAGTGCAGCTGCAGGGACGTGATCCTGACTCACTGCAACCTTCGCCTCTTGGGTTCAAGCAATTTTCGTGTCTCAGCCTCCTGAGTAGCTGGGATCACAGATGTGCACCACCGCGCCCAGCTGATTTTTTTTGTATTTTTAGTAGAGATGGGGTTTCACCATGTTGACCAGGCTGGTCTCGAATTCCTGGCCTAAAGCAATCCACCCACCTTGGTCTCCCAAAGTGTAGGGATTACAGGCGTGAGCCACCGTGCCTGGCCAGCAATTCTTTTAAGAGTACTCTAGCAGTACATTAGGAACAGCAATCAGGCATGCAAAATTAGGTAGAGATAATTTGGAATGTAGGTAGATGTGGGGTGACCCAAGGTCAGGGGTCACTTATGTCATTATTGGAAGTTAAGGGGTGCTAATTACTCACTACCTTTTCCTTCTGGCTCAAATCGACTGCAAACTAGGTGCCACATAGTTTCCAAATTTAAGTGGCATCAAATGATTCTCAAAGTTGTCTCTTCTGCAATTGAATTTACCTATCTACTCACAGGTAGAGAAAGGGAAAATGAAGAGTGGAGAGGGATAGAACCCCTGCCTTTTTAAGAAGAACCCACGCATTGGGAGGCCGAGGCGGGCAGATCACCTGAGGTCAGGAGTTTGAGACCAGCCTGACCAACATGGAGAAACCCTGTCTCTACTAAAATTACAAAATTAACCAGGTGTGGTGCTGCATGCCTGTAATCCCAACTACTGGGGAGGCTGAGGCAGGATAATCACTTGAACCTGGGAGGCGGAGGTTGCGGTGAGCCGAGATCACGCTGTCGCACTCCAGCCTGGGCAACAAGAGCGAAACTCCATCTCCAAAACAAAACAAAACACAAAACAAAACAAAACAAAACCCATGCAGTGGTTCAGTGAATGGTAGCGCTCACCAATCAGATTATCTTCTTACTTTTCTCTTGAATTGTGAGAGTCAGAGGCACAGTCATCTTTCCCAGAACTTCCCTAAGAGGGTAGAAGCATTGGCTAAACTGCCTTGTATAAAAATGTAATAAAGTACTTTAATTATTATTGTTCTTAAGTTTAATAATATACGAAGAGGTTGAGAGTTCGCACTGTTCTCTTGAATTTGTTCTTACTGTTGAGATTGCTGTTCCTAGATTGGTACGTAGTAGGCACTTTAACGTTTGTTGGACTGATTGAGTGGAATCACAAAGTTAATTTATTAGGACAGCTTATTTGGGTCCCTAGGATTTCATAAGTTGTGTCATGAAAATATACTCTTAAAAAGCATTGTCCTAAGAGATGTGAGGTGATACCTCATTGTGGTTTTGCTTTGCATTTCCCTGAGGATTACTGACGTTGAGCACTTTTTCATGTACTTGTTTCAATTAATCATGGATCGAAAATATTTTAAAAGACAATAGGGCCAGGTGCAGTGGCTCATACAAGTAATCCCAGCACTTTGGGAGGTGGAGGTGACAGGATCGCTTGAGCCCAGAGTTCGAGACCAGCCTGGGCAACAAAATCAGACTCTGGCTCTACAAAAAATAAAAACATTAGCTGGATATGGTGGCATGTGCCTGTGGTTCCAGCTACACGGGAGGTTGAGTTGGGAGGATCACTTGAGCCCAATAGGTTGAGGATGCATGAGCAGTGTTCATGCTACTGCACTCCAGCCTGGGTGACAGAGTGAGGCCATGTCTCAAACAAATGATAAATAGTAATATGAAAATAAAAAATAATGTAAATACAAATACAGTGCAACAATTATTTACATAGCATTTACATTGTATTAGGTTATTATGGGTAATCTAGAGATGATTTAAAGTATACAGGAGGGTGTGTGTAAGCTATATGCAAATACCATGCCATTTTACATTAAGGACTTGGACATCCTCTGATGGGGGTATTCCTGGAAACCATCCCCCACTCATACTGAGGTATGACAGTATATAAAACATGTATAAAATTTAGAATTTTTTTTGAGACAGAGTCTCACTCTGTCGGCCAGGCTGGAGTGCAGTGGCACAATCTGGGCTCACTGCAACCTCTGTCTCCCTGGCTCAAGCAATTCTCTTGCCTCAGCCTCCTGAGTAACTGGGATTACAGGCATGTGCCACTATACCCGGCTAATTTTTTTGTATTTTTAGTAGAGACAGAGTTTCACCATGTTGGCCAGGCTGGTCTCGAACTCCTGACCTCAGGTAATCCTCCCACCTCGGCCTCCCAAAGTGCTGGGATTACAGGCGTAAGCCACTGCGCCCAGCCCAAAATTTAGAATTATATATGTAATCTATAAGATCTACATAACAATATAGATTATAGGAGATTTTACATATCATCTCCTTTGATCTTCATAATATCTTTTTAAAACAATTTTTTATCGAGGTATAATAGATACATAGTTTTGGGGTACATGTGATAATTTAATACATTTATATAATTTGAAATGGGCATGGTCGCTCATGCCTGTAATCTCAGCACTTTGGGAGGCTGAGGTGGGCAGATCACCTGAGGTCAGGAGATTGAGACCAGCCTAGCCAACATGGGGAAACCCTGTCTCTACTAAAAATACACAAATTAGCTAGGCGTGTTGGCACACTTCTGTAATCCCACCTACTCGGGAGGCTGAGGCAGAATTGCTTGAACCTGGGAGGGAGAGGTTTCAGTGAGCTGAGATTGTGCCACTGTACTTCAGCCTGGGCAACAGAGCAAGACTCTGTCTCAAAAAAAAAAAAAAAAAAAAAAAACACCAAATCAGTGTACTTGGGATATCCATCACCTGAAATATTTGTCTTTTCTTCTAGCTATTTTGAAATATACCATAGATTATTGTAAATTTTAGTCACCCTGCTGATCTAACACTAGGTTCTGTTTCTTCTATCAAACCACAGATTTGTTTGTTTTTACTTTTTTACTTTTAATTTTTGTGGGTACATAGTAGGTGTATATATTTATGGGATACATGAGATGTTTTGATACAGGCATGCAATATGTAAAAATCACCTCATGGGGCCAGGCGCTGTGGCTCACGCCTGTAATCCCAGCACTTTGGGAGGCTGAGGCGGGTGGATCACAAGGTCAGGAGTTCGAGACTGGCCCGGCCAATATGGCAAAACCCTGTCTTTACTAAAAATACAAAAAAATTAGCCAGGTGTGGTGGCGGGTGCCTTTAGTCCCAGCTACTTGGGAGGCTGAGGCGGGAGAATCGCTTGAACCCAGGAGGTGGAGGTTGCAGTGAGCCGAGATCGTGCCACTGCACTCCAGCCTGGGCGACAGAGCGAGACTCGGTCTCAAAACTAAAATAAAATAAAATAAAATCACATTATGGAAAATGGGGTATCTATCCCACAAGCATTTAACATTTGTGTTACAAATAATCTAATTATGCTCTTTTCAGTTATTTTTAAATGTACAATTTATTATTGACTTTAGTCACCCTGTTGTTACCAAATACTAGATCTTATTCATTCTTTCTATTTTTTTTGTACCCATTAACCATCCTTACCTCCCCCACTGATCCCAACTACCCTTCTCAGCCTCTAGTAATCATTCTTCTACTCTCTATCTCCATGAGTTCAATTGTTTTGATTTTTAGATCTCACAAATAAGTGAGAACATGCTAAGTTTGTCTTTCTGTGCCTGGCTTATTTCACCTAACATAATGACCTCCAGTTCCATCCATGTTGTTGGAAATGACAGGATCTCATTCTCTGTCTCCAGCTGAATAGTACTCCATTGTGTATAGGTACATTTTTAAAATTCATTAATCTGTCAATGGACACTTAGTTTGCTTCTGAATCTTGGCTATTGTGAACAGTGCTGCAATAAACATGGGAGTGCAGATATCCCTTTGATATACTTTTGATGTACCGATTTCCTTTCTTTTGGGTGTATTCCCAGCAGTGGGCTCGCTGTATCATATGGTAGCTCTATTGTTCTCCATAATGGTTGTACTAATTTACATTCTTACCAACAGCGTATGAGGGTTCCCTTTTCTCCACATCCTCGCCAGTATTTGGTATTGCTTATCTTCTGATTATAAGCCATTTTAACTGGGGTGAGATATCTTACTGTAGTTTTGATTTGCCTTTCTCTGATGATCAGTGATGTTGAGCACCTTTGCATATGCCTGTTTGTCATTTGTATATCTTCTATTGAGAAACGTCTATTGAAATCCTTTGCCCATTTTTAAATCAGATTATTCATTTTTTTTCTATAGAATTGTTTGAGCTTCTTACATATTTTGGTTATTGATCTCTTGTCAGATGGGCAGTTTGCAAATATTTTCTCCCATTCTGTGGGTTGTCTCTCACTTTGTTAATTGTCAAACCATAAGTTTGTACTCATTGATCAACTTCTTTTTATCCTTCCCTCCGCCTGTTCTTCTTAACCTCTGGTAACCACCAGTCTACTCACTATCTTCGTGAGATTCACTTTCTTAGATTCCACATATGAATGAGAACATGTGATATTTGTCTTTCTGTGTTTAGCTTGTTTCATTTAACGTAATGACCATCAGTTCCACCCATGTTGCTGCAAATGACAGGATTTAATTCTTTTTTATGGCTACATAATATTTCATTGTGTATATATGTCACATTTTATTTTTAATTTCCAACTTTTATTTTAAGTTCAGGGGTACATGTGCAGGATGTGTGGGTTTGTTACATAGGTAAATGCGTGTCATGGTGGTTTGCTGCACTGATCATCCCACCACCCAGGTATAAAGCACAGCATCTATTAGCTATTCTTCCTGATGTTCTCCCTCCTCCCAGCCCCTATCCTCCAACAGGCCCCAGTGTGTGTTGTTCCCCCTCATGTGTCCATGTGTTCTCATCATTCAACTCCCACTTACAAGTATACCACATTTTCTTTATCCGTTCATTCGTTGGTAAGTACTTAAGTTGATTCCATGTTTTGGCTGTTTTGAATAGTGCTGCAATAAAACATGGGAGTGCAGATATTCCTTCAATGTATTGATTTCCTTTCTTTTGGATATATAACCAGAAGTGGAATTGCTGGATCATATGGTAGTTCTATTTTTAGTTTTTTGAAGAACCTCCATACTCTTTTTCATAGTGACTATACTAATTTACATTTCCCACTCCTGTGTATGAGGGTTCCCCTTCTCCAAATCCTCACCAGCATCGAGTATTGGCTGTTTTTCTTTTTTTTTTTTTGAGATTGATTATATCTCATAGTGGTTGATTTGCATTTCTCTGATGATTAGGGATGTTGAGCATTTCTTCCTATACCTGTTTGCCATTTGTATGTCTTCTGTTGAGAAATGTCTATTCAGATCTTTTGCCCATTTTTAATCGGATTATTTGTGTGTGTGTATGTGTGTTTTCCTATTGAGTTGTTTGAGCTGCTTATATAGTCTGGTTTTTAATCCCTTGCCATATGGACAGTTTCCAAATATTTCCCCCCATTCTGTGGGTTGTCTCTTTACTTTGTTAATTGTTTCCTTTGCTGTGCAGAAGCTTTTTAGCTTGATATAATTCCATTGTCTATTTTTGCTTTGGTTGCCTTTGCTTTTGAGGTCTTCCACAAAAATCTTTGCTAGACAAATGCCCTGGAGCATTTCCACAACTTTTTCTTTTGGTAGTTTAATAATTTCAGGTCTTAGACTTAAGTCTTCAATCCATTTTGATTTGATTTTTGTGTATGGTGAGAGATAGGGTCTAGTTTCATTTGGCTGCATGTGGTTATTCAATTTTTCCAGCACTGTTTATTGAAGAGACTGTCCTTTCTTCAGTGTATGTTCTTGGCACCTTTGTCAAAGATGAGTTGGTTGTAAATGCATGCATTTATATTTTGGTTATTTATTCTGTTTCCTTGGTCTGTGTGTCTGTTTTTATGCCAGTATTATGCTGACTTGGCTACTATAGCTTTGTGGCAAATTTTGAAGTCACATAGTTTGATGCCTCCAGCATTGTTCTTTTTGCTAAGGATTGCTTTGGCTATTTGGAATCTTTTGTGGTTCCATATAAGTTTTAGGATTTTTGTTTTCTGTGTCTGTGAAGAATGTCATTGGTATTTTGATAGGGATTGCATTGAATCTGTAGATTGCTTTGGGTAGTATTGTCATTTTAACACCATCAATTCTTCCAACCCATGAGCATGGAGTATCTTTTCATTTTTTGTGTCCTCTTCAATTTATTTCATCAATGTTTCCTTGTATAGATCTTTCATTTCTTTGGTTAAATTGATTACTGGGTATTTTATGTTCTTTGTTGCTATTATAAGTGGGATTGCTTTCTTGAGTTTCAGATTGTTGGTGCATATTAATGCTATTGATTTTTGTATGTTTATTTTGTATGCTGTGACTTTATTGAATTTGTATATTAGTCTTAACAGTTATTTTGGTGGAATCTTTTGTTTTTCTAAGTATAAGATCAGTGTTGCCCGCAAACAAGGATAGTTTAACTTCTTCTTTTCCAGTTTGGACACCCCTTCTTTTTTTCTTTTTCTAATTTGCTCTAGCCAGGACTTCTAGTGTTATGTTGAATAAAAGTGGTGAAGGTGGGCATCCTTGTCTTGTTCCACATCTTAGAGGAAAGGCCTTCAATTGTTTTTCATTCAGTATGTTAGTTGTGGATTTGTCATATACGGCCTTTATTATTTTGAGATATATTCCTGCTATATATAATTTAATGAGCATTTTTTATGATAAAGGAATGTTGATTTTATTGAATGCTTTTTCAGCACCTATGGAAATCATTATATGGTTTTGTTCTTGGTTCTGTTAATGTGATGTATCACATTTATTACTTTGTGTATGTTGAACTATCCTTGTATTCCAAGGAGGAATCTCGCTTGATCATGGCAAATGATCTTTTTAATGTGTTGTTGAATTTGGTTTGCTAGTATTTTTCTGAAGATTTTTGCATCTATGTTCATCAGTGGTATTGGCCTTTAGTTTTCTTTTTTCGTTGCGTTCTTGTCTGGTTTTGATATCCAGGTAATGTTGGCATTATAGAATGAATTTGGAAATATTCCTTCTTCTTTAATTTTTTGGAAAGAGTTTGAGTAGAACTGGTATTCTTTAAATGTTTGGTAGAACTCAGCAGTGAAGTCATCAGGTTCAGGGCTTTTCTTTGATGGGAGACTTTTTATTATGGCCCCTGTCTCATTACTTGTTACTGGTTTGTTGAGTTTTTCTATTTCTTCATGGTTCAGTCTTGGTAGGTTGTATGTGTCCAGGAATTTATCCATTTCTTCTAGGTTTCCCAATTTGTTGACATATAGTTATTCATAATAGCTTGTAATGATTGTGTTTCTGTGCTTTCAGTTGTTGTGGTTCCAATTTTGATTCTGATTTTATTTATTTGGGTCTTTTCTCTTTTTTTTTCTCTACCTAAAGATATGTCCATTTTTGCTTATCTTTTCAAAAAACCAACTTTTCGTTTCATTGATCTTCCATATTTTTTAGTCTTAATTTCATTCATTTCTGCTCTGATCTTTATCATGTCTTTCCTTCTACTAATTTTGGGTTTAGTTTATTCTTTTTTTTTTTTTGAGATGGAGTCTCGCTCTGTCGCCTAGGCTTGAGTGCAATGGCACAATCTCGGCTCACTGCAAGCTTCGCCTTCCAGGTTCATGCCATTCTCCTGCCTCAGCCTCCCAAGTAGCTGGGACTACAGGTGCCCGCCACCAGGCCTGGCTAATTTTTGTATTTTTAGTAGAGACGGGGTTTCACTGTGTTAGCCAGGATGGTCTCAATCTCCTGACCTTGTGATCCGCCCGCCTCAGCCTCCCAAAGTGCTGGGATTACAGGCGTGAGCCACTGCGCCCAGCCAGTTTGTTCTTGATTCTCTAGTTACTTGAGAAATGATTTCTATAATTATCTCCACTCTACAGATGAGGAATTGTATTTGTCCAAGATTGTATAGCTATTAAAAGTTGAATCAGAGAGAGTCTCAAGCAAACTTTTAGAGAATGTACTCCTAGACTTTTAGACTGTACACTAAGTTGTCTGGAAGGCTATTGAGAGGATTAAATGAAATAATGTGTTCATTTAATCAGTGCTTGGCACATAGCAAAAGCTCAATATAGTGAGCTGCCATTTTTATTTCTATTGAAGAAATGTCTAGTGAAATGTTTGAAAATATGGTAAGATCATTAAAAGTTGTGAGTTGTGGAGTATATCACAATTTCAGTGTTGATTTCTGGATTATTAATGTGACAGTGCTTCTGTGAGATACAGAAGGAGAGACTTCTGTGTCTGTTTGGAGACTTGCAGTAGGCCAGTTGAATGTAAAGAGAGATCCTCCATCACTAGAGCAGCCTCACAGAGAAGGGGATTTTAAGATAACTTTGATAGTCAAGCAGTAACATTTATGGAACACCTGAAGTGCACAGATAACTGCTGGTTACTGTGAGAAAGAAAGAAAACTAACATTCCCTGAGCGCTGATGACAGGTGCCATTACCTTTTTTTTCTTTAGCTGCTATTTATCGAGCACCTTCTATGGGCCAGACACTTGTATATAATTATTTTTCATTCTCACAACAATATTGCAAGGCAGGTGTTATTTTTCTAAGTGAGGCTTAAAGGTAAGAGACTTGCCCATAGGAGAGAGAGAGAGAAATATCTCCAGGGCTTAATCTCAGACCTGTCTGACTTCAGAGCCCATATTGTACAGAGAATCTTAGTTTGAACCTTAAAAGTTCCATGAATTTTTTGAAATTATAGGCACAATTTTGTGGGGAGATGGTCATTTAGCATAGATTCTTAAAAGGATTTATGACCCCCAAAGAGTGAAGACGCATTGTCCTAGACTGTCAGAAGGACCCTAAGAAATCAGTCTCACTGTCTTCATTTCAAATTTGGGCAAACAGTGGCACAGAGATGGGAAGAGATTTGTTATAGAGTGACTCGAGTGGCAGAGTCTGTGCTAGAACTCAGTCCTCTTGACCCCGGGGACCCTGTACCTGTCTTTTTGATGCCCCATATAAGAGCAGAGAAGCCTTGAGCAGCTTGGAAGAATTATAGTGTGCAGAACCAGATCTCCTTTAAGACTGTCTTGGCAAGGAGTCAGTTAGGCGCCTCTGGAGAGAGGTATGTTAACTCTTCAAGGACCAGGTACTAAATTAGTACTATTTGGTAAATTGCTACTTTATAGGGTACCATTAGTAAGTGACTGCTCTAATGTGAGCTGAAGTGTAGAAGAGCAACCCAACCGTCCAAGGGCCTGCTTCCTGCTTAGTGTATAGTTTTCACCCCAGGTAGAGGAAACCCTGCCTGGGCTGTGGCAAGTCAGGCCTCCTTTGAGGAGGCCATAGTAGGAGGGAGAAAGGCAGGACAAAATGCTTTCTATACCAGCAGAGAGTGTCTGGATCCAGGAGTGGCTTTAATATGAGAAAGTGCAATTGGTATTCATGTCCCTTGCATATTTTATCTCCTATGAAGACTTGCAGGCTGCCCCCAACCCCTCTGGAGCCTGAAACCATAGCCCCTTTTCTATTTCCTCACTATACTCTGAGGCTCATTTTATAGTACCCATAACCTAGCTTGGTGTCTCACTTTTAATCACTATTTATTGACTAAATAAATGAATGAGATTCTATTTGGGTTTGAATCTCAGTTCTACCACTTACAAGCTATGTTCTTCTTCTCCTTTTTTTTTAAAAAAGGAATAGAATCTCACTCTATCACCCAGACTCCCAGACTGGAGTGCAGTGGCATGATTACAGCTTGCTGCGGCTTCAAACTCCTGGGCTCAGAGGATCCTCCCACTTTAGCCTCCTGAGTAGCTGGAGGGGCATACCACCATGCCCACCTTTTTTTATTATTATTATTATTTTTGAGACAGAGTCTCATTCTGTCGTCCATGCTGCAGTGCAGTGGTGCAATCTTGGCTCACTGCAACCTCCGCCTCCCAGGTTCAAGCTATTCTCTTGCCTCAGCCTCCCAAGTAGCTGGGATTACAGGCATGCGCCACCACACCTGGCTAATTTTTTGTATTTTTCATGGAGACGGGGTTTCACCATGTTGGTCAGGCTGGTCTTGAACTTCTGACCTCAGATGATCCACCCGGCTCAGCCTCCCAAAGTGCTGGGATTACAGGCATGAGCCACTGCACCCAGCCCCAGCTGATTTTTTAATTGTTTTGCAGAGATGGGGTCTTGCTGTCTTGCCTAGGCGGGTCTTGAACGCCTGGGCTCAGCAGTCTTCTGGCTTCCACCTCCCAAAGTTCTGGGATTCAGCCACTGTTCCTGGCCAAGCTATGTTATTCTAATGTGTAAGTTAATGTCTCTGAGCACGAGCGCATATGGTTACCCAGTAAAGTAGAAAACAGAAGGTCTTAATGTTGAGACAAGCCCTCTTGGATCCTGGGAGAAAGGAGTAGCAGGAACTGACCCTCCTGGGGCACTTAGAAGCAAACTGACAGTATTGCTCCAGCCTGCTTCAGCAATTGGTTATGTCCTTGAGACCTAATCCTGATCTAAGCCCAAATCGCTTTTATGAACATCAAGAGGCTCATTCCTCATCCTTGGCCTGCCTCAGTAACACTGGGAACTTTGACATTTTCTGCGCTTTTGACATAATGGCCCTTCACCTTTTCCCTCTCTAGGGCAAAACCAAATTTGTGTTAGCATCTTTCAAGGTGGGTACTGTTTGGAGAAGATTCCTGCTCAAAGAGAATTAGGAATGAAAGGTTTAAGCTTTCTCGAAGAATGACTCGTCTTACTTCAGACAAGTAAATGCCTGTGATTTAGCTTTGTCCAGAAAATGATTATTGTTTCTAGATAAAGCCTCTGCAGTTTCAGACCTGATCGTGATGAATCTACCAGGAATTCATGCCTGTCTGACATTAGACCAATTGCCTAGAAATCATGACACTTATAAGAAACAGTCACCTCTTTATTTGAATGAAAACAAAGCATTCCAGGGGAGATTAAAAAATATATTACTTTAATTTTTAGAGGAAAAGAATTCTTTAAAGAGAATTGTCAACGATCAAAACTGGTTGATAAATCACATATGTAACTATGTAATTAAACATCTCCATTTTCAGAGACCTGCAATTAGAGCTCTTCGTCTAGTTACCCATAATGATTCATTCTTGCTAATATGCTAAGGATGGAGGGAGTTAGGAAGAGAAATTTTAATTTGAACTTTGGATCCAGACGCAGTGGAAATATGTCTAGGCTGGAATGCAGGAAAACTGGGTTCTAGTTGTCCCAGTTCTATTTCTCATTAACTCTGGAGCTTTGGCCAAATCACTAAGTCTATCTGAGCCTGTGTTTCCTCAGCTATAAAACAGAATAATAATATCTACTTCAGAGTATTGTTGTGAATCCTTAATGCAACAATGGTTATTGTAATGTATTTGTAAATTTTAAAGCACTGTAAGGTCTTAATAACGTTCCAGTATCATGCTTTCTCTTCTTTTTCATAGCAGGCCAGGCCCTCTATTGGTGGTAGAAGGAAAAGGCTTTAATATGTGATACCAACCTTTGTGTAGGAAAAGATGCATAAATGACGATCGAGGGTGATTTGTTGGCTGTGTCTGTGATTGACTGGAGATCCTGCTTCTGATGACCAGGACTTTATTATTAAGAGAACTGGGGCTGGGCTCAGTGGCTCACGCCTGTAATCCCAGCAGTTTGGGAGGCCGAGGTGGGTGGATCTCTTGAGCCCAGGAGTTTGACACCAGCCTGAGCAACATGGCAAAACCCCCTCTCTACCAAAAATACAAATACAAATTAGCCAGACATGATGGCACGTGCCTGTAATTCCAGCTACTCAGGAGGCTGAAGCAGGAGGATTGCTTGAACCCTGGAGGCAGAGGTTGCAGTGAGCAGAGAGCGTGCCATTGGACTCCAGCCTGGGTGACAGAGAAACACTCTGTCTCAAAAGAAAAAACAAAAACAAAACAAAACACAAAAAACAAAACACTGGTATGTGCTTGGGGGCTGGAACTTGGTTTGGGTCCCCCCAACTACAGAGGGTCATCACAGGTGCGTTAGGTGCTGGTGCATTGACTTTGCTGGATTCACATTTGCAACTTCTCACATTCACAAACTCCCTCATTTGGACCAAGTGGAGGTCATAGGGGATTGTGACAAGAACATTGAGCGTTTTTGGGATTTAGTTCTAAGTTTTAGTGTACGGCCATAGGATAAGAATTGGGGTTTGAGTTCAAGCAGAATATGAGAGCTGGAAGGGATGATCTAATCCAGCGGTCCTCAAAGTGTGGTTGAGTTGCAGCATCAGCATCAACAGGAAACTTGTTAGAAGTGCACATTCTTGGCCAGGTGCGGTGACTCACGCCTGTAATCCCAGCACTTTAGGACGCTGAGGCGGGTGGATCACGAGGTCAGGAGTTCAAGACCAGCCTGGCCAATGTGGTGAAACCCTGTCTCTACTAAAAATACAAAAATTAGCCAGGTGTGGTGGCACGTGCTTGTAGTCCCAGTTACTTGGGAGGCTGAGGCAGGATAATCGCTTGAACCCGGGAGGCAGAGGTTGCAGTGAGCTGAGATCGTGCCACTGCACTCCAGCCTGGGCAACAGAGCAAGATTCCATCTCAAAAAAAAAAAAAAATCAGAAAAGAAAAGAAATGCACATTCTTGGGCCTCATCTCAAACATGTTGAATCAGAAATTTGGGGGTGGGGGCTTAGCAATCTGTGCTTTTTGTTTTCTTTCTTTCTTTTTTCTTTTTTTTTTTTTTTTGAGACTGAATCTTACTCTGTTGCCCAGGCTGGAGAGCAGTAACACGATCTTGGCTCACTGCAACCTCTCCCTCCCAGGTTCAAGTGATTCTCCTGCCTCAGCCTCCTGAGTAGCTGGGACTACAGGCATGTGCCACCATGCAAGGCTAATTTTTGTATTTTTAGTAGGGATGGGGGTTTTGCCATGTTGGCCAGGCTGGTCTTGAACTTCTGACCTCAGGTGATCTGCCTGCCTCAGCTTCCCAAAGTGCTGGGATTACAGGCATAAGCCATTACACCCAGTCACAATCTGTGTTTTAACAAGCCCTCCAGGTGACTCTGATGCACTCTAAAGTTTGAGAACCACTGCTGTAATCTAGTCTTACTTAATAAATGCTTGTAAAATGCCTAGCCTGGTGCCTGGTACACAGTAAGGTACTGTGAATGTGGTGCCTGTGAATGTATGGTAGCCGTTGCTCTAGAACAAAACTCCAGACTTCCTCGCTGCTGCTTTTCCCATGACACCACATATTTCAGTGGTTTTTTAAAATTCAAGTTGCAGCTGGGCACAGTGGCTCACACCTATAATCCTAGCACTTTGGGAGGCCAAGGTGGGCAGATTGCCTGAGCTCAGGAGTTTGAGACCAGCCTGGGTAACATGGTGAAACCCCGTCTCTACTAAAATACAAAAAAAAAAAAAATTAGCCGGGCATGGCAGTGCGCACCTGTAGTCCCAGTTACACGGGAGGCTGAGGCAGGAGAATTTCTTGAACCTGGGAGGCGGAGGTTGTAGTGAGCAGAGATGGTGCCACTGCACTCCAGCCTGGTAACAAAGCAAGACTCCATCTCAACAAAAACAAAAACAAAACAAACAAAACAAAAAAAATTCAAGACTGCCTCTTTGATTTTCACAGCAATGTGCGAATGCAGTTTCTGGGGTTGTTTTATAGAGGAGGATTACATAAGCCAGTTGGAATGGTGATAGGGGCTCAAGGTGGTTCTTAGGAATCAAATGAACTTGAGCAGCTTCAGTGCTGAAGCCTTCAGTTCCCCATTTTTTGTCATACCCAGAAAGAATATGGTTCTGAAGGATATGAGAGATGTTATACAGAAGATAAATTAGTTGCAGTTATCATATTAGCTATTTTGACTTTAACTACCAGCAGAATCCAGTACAAACTCAGGTAGACTGTCCGTCTATGATTCAGTTTCTCCATCTAGAAGGTGAAAATAATGTGATTTCCCCATTGATTAATTGACAGAGACAGGATAATTATAAGATCGGGTTTATAAGGTAATATTCTAAAGACTATTATTTATTGAAATTTAGTTGTGTTTATTTTTGTGTGTTATTTTTGTAATTATAAACGTAATGCAACTTTAGGAGGCCGAAGCGGTGGATCACCTGAGGTCAGGAATTCGAGACCAGCCTGGCCAACATGGCAAAACCCTGTCTCTACTAAAAATACAAAAATTAGCCAGGTGTGATGGTATACTCCTGTAGTCCCAGCTATTCGGGAGGCTGAGACAGAAGAATTGCTTGAACCTGGGAGGCAGATGTTGCAGTGAACTGAGATTGTGCCATTGTACTCCAGCCTGGGTGACAGAGCAAGACTCCCTCTCAAAAAAAAAAAACCAAAAACAGTAATATATGTTAATGCCTTTTGGAAAAATTTTAGAAAAGAATAAAAAAGACAATATAAAAATCACTAACAATCCCACCAACTCAGAGAAAACCACTGTTAATATTTTGGTGTATTTCCTTCCAATCTGAAATGTTAATGAAAACAGTATAAAATTAAGATACTCTCTATTGAGGTTAGCTTACATGTATTGAGTGTCTGCTGTGCGCAAGACTGTGTACCAGTTACTGAAGATATATTAAATCACTTAATCCTTACAACCCTGTAAGGCAGGAGTCACAACATGGACTACGTACTAGAATCACCCAAAACAGTGGTAGGGGGTGGTCTTCAGAAGTCTGAAGCCTATGCCTCTGACTAATTATATCAGAAATTCTAGGGGTGGGACCAAGGCATCCGTATTTTCCAAAGGTTGATCAGATGATTACAATGTGCAATCAAGGCTACCAAGTTGCTATAACGTAGAGCAGTGGTTCTTAAACTTCAGTGTGCATCAGTATCACCGGTAGATCTTGTAAGGGCACTGCGGCGGCCCACCACTAGTGCCTTATTCAACAGGTCTGCAGTAGGATCTGAGAGTTTTGCCTTTCCATCACGTTCCCAGGTTTCTCACCAGTTTACATGTGAGAAAAATGAGGCTCAGATTAAAGAATTTGCCCAATATATGCAGCTAGAAATTTATAGAGCTGGCATATGTACCCAGGTCTATAGAAGGCCTACACTTTTTTCACCTCTCCGTTTTCCTCACCCCATCAGTGTCAACTTAGTTAATGTCCACCAGTTTAATAAGTTGTATGTATCCATGGTAATGCGTACCTTTTCAACTCGGCACTTTCAAATTGTGGTTAAGAAAACAGCTCCTTATTAGCCTTGGAAACAAAAACAGTAATCAGAAGCACAGGTAAATGTTTTGCTAGGTTCAAGTTTTGCTTTTCACAAATGACAAACCTTGGATGGCTCAAGATAAAAATTATCTATAAAAACCTTTAATAGACCAGGTGCAGTGGCTCATGCCTGTAATTCCAGCATTGGGAGACTGAGGTGGGAGGATCGCTTGAGTCCAGGAGTTTGAGGCTGCAGTGAGCTATGATCACACCATTGCACTCCAACCTGGGTGAGAGAATGAAACCCTTTCTCAAACAAAACAAAACAAAACAAAAACTCCTTCCTAGAATTGCTGAGGGAAACCTCCCCTCTTGGCTTTGTAGAGGTAGATTCTGAGGCCCCAAACCTCTGTCGTCTTTCTGACTTTTCCTGTTTGTTGTTCGGTTAGTCCAGTCCACGAGCTTCCCTGAGACTTGGCTAGAGTTTGGCCTCCATCACTGCTGCTGTCAAACGCATTCTGACTAGTTTTTAGTATTTGGCTTTCATCCTAATATTATAGTACTTAAACTTAGTTGGCATATATGTCTAGAGTGAATTGGATAATTGTACACGCTTTACTGATTTGGTAATCACACAGAGACTGGGGAGCTGGCAGGATTGCTCTTGTTGACAATGTGAGGGTAGATACGTGTTGTGATTTGCTTCCTCTCTTTCTAGGTTCTGGGTCCTGTTGTGGAACGGAGTGTGTGAGTGAAGCTTTGTGGCTTCAGGGGGAGATGTACAGAAACTACTTTGCTGGCTGCAACCTTAGGGAAAGGCTGCTGAGGAAATGATGTGGTTGTTAATATCCTGCTCTTTAGAGTCACACTAAGCAGTGTGACTTTGGGCAAGGTACTTCACCTTCCTGAAACTGTTTCCTCATCTGTAAAATGAGTGTAATAATACTCTACATTTTAGGGTTGCTATGAGGACTGCTTAATTGCTGTCATCCACGTAAAGGACCTTAGCACTCTACCAGGCATATAGTAAATGCTCAATTGATTACTAAATTGATTATCAGCCTCATAATTAGAGAGAAGTCAAAGCTGGGAATATAAGTGGAGGCTTTTGGCTATTCAAAGATATCTTCATTACAAATATATATAGGGAACTTATGTGTCAGGTATTGTTTTAAGCACTTTACATGTGTTAACTTAGCTATTTTTCAAAATAATCCTGCAAAATAGATACCTTTTTTTTTTTTAATTTTACAGTTGAGGAAAATGAGATACAGAGAGACTAAGTAATTTGTCAGGTTTTCAAGGATGGGCACCCACTATCTTCTGAGATGGTAGGTAAGGAAAGCATTCTAGAAGAAACATGCACCATGGTCAAAGGGATGTAGTCAAGAATGCGTAAGAAACATGATCACCCCCAAGAATTAGAAGGAAAGAAGTGGTAGAAGTGAGGTTTGAAAGGTAGCTGGGAGCTTGTTCGAGTTTGGCTTTAAATGTCAGGCTAGGGAGTTTAAACTGCATCCTATAGGAGCTGCTACTCTTTCTACTTCCAGCTGTTTCCCTGGTCATTGATCCCAAAAGTTTGAGCCTGAGAAGACTGCACACAAGTTGAAGTCCTAGGGATGGCTGTTTCTGCTGTCCCTCAGTGGCTCTGGTCTCACCATAGGACATCATTAGAGCTGTTATTTATTTATTTATTTATTTATTTATTTATTTAGAAACAGAGTCTCACACTGTTGCCCAGGCTGGAGTGCAGTGGCGCCATCATGGCTCACTATAACCTCCACCTCCTGGTTCAAGCAATTCTCCTGCCTCACCCTCACGAGTAGCTGGGACTACAGGTGCCTGCCACCACGCCTGGCTAATTTTTGTATTTTTAGTAGAGGTGGGGTTTCACCATGTTGGCCAGGATGGTCTCGATCTCTTGACCTTGTGATCCACCCGCCTTAGCCTCCCAAAAGTGCTGGGATTACAGGTGTGAGCCACCACGCCTGACCCAGAACTGTTTTGTTATTTAATTCAGTTAGTTGATCTGGTATCTTTTTTTTTTTTTTTCTTTTTGAGATGGAGTCTCTCTCTGTCACCCAGTGCGGTGGCACTACCTCAGCTCACTCCAACTTTTGCCTGGTATTTATATTTTATTTTATTTTTGAGGCCAGGTCTCCTCTGTTGCCCAGGCTGGAGTGCAGTGGTGTGAACATGGTTCACCTCAGCCTTGACCTGTCAGGCTCAAGCGATCCTCCCACCTCAGCCTCCCAAGTAGTTAGGACAACAGGCACGCTACCATGCCTGGATGTTTCTAATTTTTGGTAGAGACAGGGTCTCACTATGTTGCCCAGGCTCGTCTGGAACTCCTGGGCTCAAGCAATCCTCCCACCTTGGCTTCCCAAAGTGTTGGGATTAGAGATGTGAGCCACCATGTTGGGCTTGGTATTTTAAAACCATGATTGTTTTGGGAGGATAATGTCAAACCAGAAAGACTGAAAAATAATCCCATGTATAGCTCTTCTCACCTTGTGTAGAGAATATACTATCATCATGGTTGGTTTATCTTTGGAATAAGTTTGTAAAACCTACAGTAGCAAACAGGTTCTATGCTTATGAGAAATAGAAATAGGAGTAAAAAAAGACCAGGATTCTAGTGCTGGCTCTCCCAAATGCTAGCCATGTGACTGTGGGTAAGTCATTTGACCATTCTAGACCTCAATTCTTTCATCTTATATGTAAGAATAAGAATTGCTAATCTGCTTAACTAATAAGATTTTCAGGAATATTCAATAAGGTAATCTCAGTAAAAGCCTTTTGTATACTATAAAGCATACATGTTAATGGAAATAATTATTATATAGCATTTGCTTATTGTGATCTCTCAATGAGCAAATATTTATTGTGTACCTTTTAGATATCATTGTGGTAAGTGCTGTTGAGGCTTCTGAAGTAAAAGATTCAGACCCTTCAGAGAGCTGGCTATCTAATTGAGGACATGGTTCACATAAAGTCACCACATATGAGATATGCATAGTAAGAGTTTTATGGTTTTGGAGATCACGTTGGGCTCAGTGTCTAGGACAGCTTTTTGGGCAGGGGATGTGGTTCTGGGCTGTGAAGGTTGTGGAGAGTTGGTTTCGTGAAGGAGTGTACATCTGAGGTAAGGGGAGTGGTGTGTGGTGGTGATCAAAGATGGTGGCTCTGGGGCTGGAAGAGAAGAATATGTGTTGAAGGGAAGGGAGACTAGCCTCGGTGGAATTTAATCCAACTCTGGTAATTCCTAGACAGAGTCAGACATATTAGATTTTCACTTTGGAGACTATTAATGACAAATAATTTGGAGGGTATTCATGACAGATAATCTTTTTAAGGTTTTAAAATGTTTTCTTTTTTTAACTTTTATTTTGTGTTTGGAGGTACATGTGAATGTTACATAGGTAAACACATGAATGACAAATAATTTTAATGGTAATTACAAATTAATGAGCCATTAATATTACTACATTAGGGCCGAGGCTTTCAGTAAATTCCTCAATTGCCTCATTTCCTTTTTTCAACCTTATGAAGTATTATTGTCTCCATTTTATAGATGGGGAAACTGAGGCTCAGTATGGCTAATTGGAACTAGGAGTCAAATACATGTTTATCTGGCACCAAATCCACCATTTTTAGCATGATTTTTTACCTCCTCATTTTTTTTAAGCATTTTCTACAATCATTTCTGTCTAGCAGGTTGTGTTAGAGTTTATTTTGCTTGGCCTCCAAGGCCCAATTCAAATATTATCTCTTTCATAAAATCTTCCCTTCATCCCCAGTAATAATTTTTTTCTTAGTAAGAATGCTAATAACTAAGGATTCTCAGTTTGTATTGCACACCAATACACCACATTTTCTATTTTGTGTCATAGATATTTGGGTACAAGAGTGTCTTCTTCCATTAGGGCTGTTCCTCAGCAAAGTATCTAGCTAAGAATTGCTTCTCAAGATAGCTTGGCTAATAATTGCATTCCAGGACACAAATAGTAGCCCTCGGCTGGGCGCGGTGGCTCATGCCTGTATTCCCAGCACTTTGGGAGGCAGAGGCGGGCAGATCATGAGGTCAGGAGATCGAGACCATCCTGGCTAACACGGTGAACCTCATCTCTACTAAAAATACAAAAAATTGGCCGAGCGTGGTAGCAGGCGCCTGTAGCCCCAGCCACTTGGGAGGCTGAGGCAGGAGAATGGCGTGAACCCGGGAGGTGGAACTTGCAGTGAGCCGAGATTGTGCCACTGCACTCCAGCCTGGCCGACAGAGCGAGTCTCCGTCTCAAAAAACAAACAACGAACAACAACAAACAGAATAAGGAACGCAAATGAAAGAAAAGGCCTCAGTTTTTATAATCATTCTGCCAAAATAGCACTGCGGAGGCAGGTGACAGTAAATTCAGTGGCGTGAAGCTTCACCTGGTTCTGATTTGTGGTGCACTAGTTTATTTGCCTTTCAATCAGATAATAGAAATGACTGAAAGAGTAAAGATGCCGGGTCAGTAGTTATGCTGAGTCCATTCTTCCCATTGATGCTTAAGGGATTTATGTAGGTAAGTCTCATTAATGTTAGTGGAAGTTACATGTGTAATTCCCCTTTTTCATCACTCAGAGAATAGAGCTTTATATTCCTTGGGTAATTATGGTACTGGCACTGTTAGTTTTTTCAGTTAACTTTTTCACCTGCCTTTCCTGCTTGGACTCTTAAGAAAGGAACTGAATTCTTCCGTTCAAAAAGGAAAATTGCCAAAATATCTGAGAGGTGAAACAAATGTAACCAGATCCACTTGTTGGAGGGGAAAAAAGCAAGAAAACACTAGGACAGGAAGCTGGAGGGTGAGCTCCTGCTAATTTTCAGATCCCAGGAAGCATGTCGTGGTTTGGATTTTCTAACAATGCAGGGCTTTTCACTGGCAGCCCATTTCCTCAGGTATTTGAAGTAAGTGGAAAGTAAGTCCCCGAACATTTGGATGAATTAATTTTAGCACGTAAGTTTCACTAGCAACGCCTCAGTCTCTGCAGAACCTAATAAATAATTAATCTTGGTCTCTGCCTGAGACTTAGTAAAAGATTTGAAATACCTTAGTATCTGAGATTTGGTTTGCAGGAATCTAAAGGATAGCCGTATTACTGTTCTATTAAAAAATTACTAAGTCCTTCGCGAGTTCCTCTGTCACACCAGGTGCTCTGATTAGAGCATGCAGCAGGTCATCCTATCCCTCAGAAAACAGCAGGGTCTCTTCCTTAACTGTAGATAGGAAAGTAAGCATCCTAGTTTTGCTATGTGGCCAGGTGATTTTTTTTTTTTAAAAAAGAACAAAGTTTTTTTTTTTGATGGCTTTACTACTACTTTTTTTTTTTTTTCCTGTCCTCACAGTCTGTTCCCAACTGATGGCTTTACTTCTACCATTTATAACTTTTTAAAAAAAATAATTGAAAGTTTAAAAGAAAGGTATACTTTGATGCATACACTTTTAGTTTTATTGTGGCAACCATCAAATCTCATGTTGGAAGGAACCTTATAGTCACCTAACTGAGCCAAATGGTCCAAAAGCATTCAGTGGTAAGGAACTTACTCTAGCACTTGGTATAGTATCTGGAATACAGTTAAATAAATTATTTGAATCAACCCTTTGGGAACAGGCTATTCTTTCTTTGGATAGCTTTGTGTTAGAAACTTTTCCCTTGTGGTGAGAGAAAATACATGTCTTTCTCTAGTTTTCTGTTACCCCCTTGGACCTTGTTCTACACTTTTACCCACTGGCCCCTGTTCTGTCCTCATAAGACTATAGAGGATGAATCCGTTCCTTCTTTAACTGGAGAATTTGTCTCTTATTTTCTCAGAATTAAGAATCAAGACATTGTATTGGCCTGCCTTTCACGTGCTAGATGCAGTAATGTTTTGGCTTCCTAGGCAATGGCTCTGGCTATTCCTTCTCCAGCTGTTCTCTTATCCCTTGGAGGCTGAACCATATTTTTTCAACTTGGCTCATTTCCTGAGGCTTGTGACCGGAAACCTTTTTTCTATCACCTTGTATTTTAAGTCTTCACATTAGATTATTGGTCCAGTAGTTGCCTATCCCTGAAACTCCACATTCAGATGAGCTGATCAAAGCTTGGAGAAGACCAAGATACAATGTATATAAGGTGCTTTCTCCAGAACCAGCCCAGTGTAGTGAAAAGAAAATCAATTGAGACTTAGGAGACCTGGATATTAGCCTTTTCTCAGCCATGGAGGTTCCCCATTTCAACTCTTTCTCTTCTATCCATGTAATTATTACACAACAGTCAAAGTGAGCTTAAAGTATAAATTGGATTATGTCACTTAAAATCCTTCAAGGGTTTCTCAACCTTCTTAGGTCTTAGCCTAAAATCCAGTCTTTACCAAGGCCTGTAAGTTTCTCCATAATGTGACTCTGTGATGTGACTCCATCTTGACTGCTCCCCACCCTCTTTTTACCTTCTTCTATGTTAGTCACTACTCTCAGCTACACTGGTCATTTCCCAAACTTTGTCCCACCTCAGAATCTTTGCATAAACTGTTTCTGCTTCCTCAGCTGCTTATTCCCTCAATTTTTTGCCTAGCCAACTCTTAATCCCTAGACTTCAGCTCAGGTATCATTTCTTCAAAAAGCTCTTTCATAACCTGGAAGAAATGCCGTAGCTAAGTGAATGGTAGCCAAATTGAGCCCTTTGCTCAGGGATAAGCACAGTGTAACCCTTCAGCCTGTGCTTTTGAGGTATATGCAGTTCTTCCTGTGGCACAGCCCACCCATCTGTATTATTATATGCAGACTGGGTAAGGATTGTTGCTAACAATATGACACTTGGAACTTAAAAAACATTAAAAAATTTAGTTCATTCAGACTGGGCGCAGTGGCTTGTGCCTGTAATCCCAGTACTTTGGGAGGCTGAGACGGGCGGATCACCTGAGGTCAGGAGTTCGAGACCAGCCTCAACATGAAGAAACCCTGTCTCTACTAAAAGTACAAAATTAGCCAGGCATGGTGGTGAATGCCTGTAATCCCAGCTACTTGGGAGGCTGAGGCAGGAGAATTGCTTGAACCTGGGAGGCAGAGGTTGAGGTGAGCCGAGATCGTGCCATTGCACTGTAGCTTGGGCAACAAGAGTGAAACTCTGTCTCAAAAAAAAAAAAAAAAAAAATTTAGTTCATTCAACTTGAAGTGACTACTGTCAGGAAAAGAAAAGAATGGTTAACTACTTCAGGTTTCGCAAATTTTTCTTTAAAGGGCCAGATAGTAAAGATTTTAGGCTGTATGGGCCGTAAGTCTCTGTGGCAACAACTTGGTTCTGCCATCCTAGCGTGCAAGCAGCCACAGAAAACACATCATGAATGAGGTGATGAGTTTCCAATAAAACTTTACTTACAAAAGTGGATGATTGTTTCCCAGGCCCTGATCTGGTGTGTGCCAGATGCTTTACATGTATTTACTCTTTGTTTTTTATTTATATATATATTTTTTGAGACGGAGTTTCACTTTTGTTGCCCAGGCTGGAGTGCAATGGCGTGATCTCGGCTCACCTCAACCTCCACCTCCCAGGTTCAAGTAATTCCCCTGCCTCACCCTCCCTAGTAGCTGGGATTACAGGCATGTGCCACCACGCCCTGCTACTTTTATATTTTTAGTAGAGACGGGGGTTTCTCCATGTTGGTCAGGCTAGTCTTGAACTTCCAACCTCAGGTGATCCACCCGCCTCAGCCTCCCAAAGTGCTGGGATTACAGGTGTGAGCCATCGCGCCCGACCTGTATTTACTCTTTATGACAACCTGATAGACAATTATATATTCATTTTATAGGCTCACAGAGGTGCAATAACTTGTCTAGAGCCACTCAGCTTGGTAAGGAAAAAACATTCGATTCTAATTGAGGCTTCAAAGGTTAGAGAAAGGAAATGGTCAGTAAAGCTTAATTCAACAAGTATTCATGGAGCACCTCCTAGATGATTATAGTAGTGCTAGGCATATGAAAAGACTAGCATGTTTTAACTTCACTTCTGTCTAGTTACCTTTTATTTATTTTATTTTAATCTAATTTGGGAAGGCGGCATGGTGTGGTGAAAAGAATGTGAGTTTTGGAATCGGACATGACTCAAATTTTAGCCCCACTATTTAACAACTTTGTGAACTTGGGAAAGTTAAGTTCTGGCTTTAACATCCTGAGAGCAAAATAAGTGAAGTGATATTGGTAGATGCTAGGCCTCCATCAAATAATTTCGAAATGAGATTTTATGTTCAAAGGAATATTATACTTAACAGTTTTTCATTCCAATAGTTTTTGGGGTACTGGTGTTTTTTTGTGACATAGATGAGTTCTTTAGTGGTGAATTCTAAGATTTTAATGCACCCCATCACCCAAACAGTGTACGCTGTACTGAATATGTAGTCTTCCATCCCTCACCCCCTCCTGACTTCCCCATCCTGAGTCCCCAAGATTCATTATATCACTCTGTATGTTTTTGCGTCCTCATATTAATAGCTTAGCTCCCACTTATAAGTGAGAACGTAGAGTTTTTTTTTCCATTCCTGCATGACTTCACTCAGAATAATGGCCTCCAGCTCCATTCAGGTGGTTGCAATAGACATTATTTCATTCCTTTTTATGGTGTGTTTGTGTGTGTGTACATATATGTATGTGTGTGTGTATATATATATATACACACACACACACCACATTTTCTTTATCTTTGTGGAACATTATGCTTTTGATTTATACTATTTGAATTTTTCCGTACTAAAGACTGTTAAGGTCTTTATAAATTTGAAGACCTTTAAGGATTGAGATAAAAAGGAGACAGCCATTCTTTATCTCCTTCAGGGCTGATCTGTTTCTAAGAATTTGGCTTGCATGATGGAACAGAAATTGTGTCTCCATCAGCAGGAAGAAGCGTTTGGGGGAAACTCAGGAATGTAGATACTGATGTCAATAGTATATAAGTTGTTGAGTCCTGCATTCTTTTTCTTTTATTTGCTAAGTGAGAAATCATTTGGGAGAGTGACTTGTAAAGTCCACATCATGATCATGTTCCATACTCATATTCAGAGTGGATTTTGGCATGATCAGTGGTTATTACAAGTGGACATTTTGAAAACATGCAGTGGGAAGAGTTAAGTGGTTTGTAGGAAAAATGTTTATGACCAAATCAGGCTGCTGTCACTTTGAGGATTGTTTTCAGTATCTGATTACATATAATAATTTCATCTTGATCATTAGAATCTCCTATTCCGCAGGCTATCTCATTTCAAATTTCAGGCATCTTTTAAAAGCACACCAGGAGTGCCTTCTTTTGCTCAGAAAAACTTCACTACTGGAAAAAACTTGCCATTCCCTTTCTGTGCCTCTTCATTTGTTCTGGGGATGATCCACTCCACTTCACGTGAAGCACGTTGCCAGTGTTCCTACCAGCGGAGTCCCTCTGACTCTTGCCCTTATCTGCATCTGTTGGGATGATGGAAAAACAAATAACCTTTGATAACCTTTGAATCAACAAAGATATTAGAGGTAAAACAAAGAGAATTTGTGATGCAAGAAATTGAGAAGTGTATTAAATAGAGATGCAGTTGAAATCGCTTAAGAATTATGTTGTTAAAGGTGTAATGGAACCTGCTTTTATATTTGGGTAGTGAGTTCTCAAATACATTTGAAAATCAGGGTGGAGATTAAAGTGTAAATTGGACCATGGTTGAAAATTTGGCACTTGGTGTAGTTTTAGTAACCCATAACTTTCATATCTTTCTGCTTTTATCAGACAAAAGGCAAATTCTTCTGCTCCATGAAGTTGATCTGTGAACTCTGCCAAAAAATCCAAAACCCCACAGTTGTAGATCATGCATGCCATTAGCATAATTTGCCACCCAAGGTGTAAATGTATATTCTCTAAATTGGCACATAGTATAGATAATATTTTACAGAATTGTAAGAAAAGATTGTTTGCCATGTAGAAGAGTGAATTAAAATTTTGCCATAAGAATTACTACTTTTTTCTCTTCATCTTTTCTTTCAGAAACTGTGAGTTATCAAATAAATTTAAATGTAGTTGAGATAGATGCTATACTTCAATCAAATAAGACCATACATTCTAGCAGAGTGTGGGGGTTGAGCAGAGTGGGAATCTGATTTTCATGAGGATGTCAGTTTGGTAAATCAGGACAGAAGAAACAAATGTCTCAACTAGTGAAGTTACGTTTTTGGATTTCAGAGAACCAGGCCAGTTTATAAGCTGAAGTTATGAAATGAAGAATTTGAGAATCTGAATTTCCCTTTGCCCCTACTCTAGGGCTTCCTTCTCCGTGTGTGTGTGTGTGTGTGTGTGTGTGTCTGTGTGTGTGCGCGCGTGCGCGTTTGGGTGTTTGTAGGACTTACTTCACTGTTATTAAAGCTTTGTAAGATTTCTCTAGGATCTCCATGATGATGTTCCTCTTTTTTAATTCCTGAAATTAAAATGTGTTGGAATGCTTGGCTGCCTTTCACTCCCTCCTCAATGGACCCTTTAGTTTTTCACACCAAGGTGTCCTTCAGGGTGCCAGGTCAGGCTACCAAAACAGCTTCTAGGAGGGGATTAGAACCAATTAACATCTTTGTACACAAAAGCCACTGGCAGCTGAACAGGCAGCCTGGTGGCGGCTCCGGAGCTGCATGTTAAATAGGGGCCTTCTGTACTTGAGTTCAAGTAGGAAGAGGTGGAGAAAGTTTTTATTTATAATTGAAAATGCTGTTTTTGGATAAAGTCTAATGAAAAGAAAAGTAGTGTTCAGAAGTATCTAACAAATACCATTTGAATGTTGGTCTATATTGTATGTGATTCCATCAAGGATGCTCTCACAATATAGCCTGCTCCTTGGCACATATTGAGATGAAGTGATGTTTCTTCACATAGCAATTTTGTCCTTACATTTCTCTTGTTCTCTCTTTTAAAAAAAGTTCAGCTGGATCCTGAGGCACAAAAAGGAGCTGCTCCAAAGGATATATGGTCTTAAAAGCCAGAAGCCTTTTCATAAGAAATCTATCATATGGGTACCTGTACTACAAAATCTTTGTTTGGGGCAAAATAAAGTGGAGAGAGCCATTGTGCAAAGTTTGTTTGTTTTTTAACCCTTCAGTTGAGAGAAGTTGAGTTATTTTTGTTTTATTTGAAGCACAATAACCAAATCGTTACACTTCATTTTTTTGACTGTTTAATTTTTGGAGATAGTGTATCTTTTTATGTTCAGGAATACTAGAATCAACAAAGATATTAGAGGTAAAACAAAGAGGTTTTGTGACCCAAGAAATTGAGAAGAGTCTTAAATGGAGATGCAGTTGGAATCGTTTAAGAATTATGTTGTTAAAGATGTAATGAACCTGCTGTTATATTTGGGTAGTGAGTTCTCAAATACATTTTAAAGCTCAAGGGCAAAATAGGGGTGTTTTCAATCCATTTAATATTGAACCTTCTCAGCTTCCTCAACTGCAAGGCATGTAGCTTTCTCTGTGAATGAAAATACTAGCAAATAAAATGCTGCTGTCAGAATCTTGTCCAAAAGACTGCAGTGGGAATCCATGGGGAAAAGAGAGAGAGACCTGAAAAAGAAATTAATTAATATACGGTAAGTCAAAAGAATGATGGTGATCATAAATTTACTAAATCAGAGTGGAAAGTGTAAGGAAAAAATGAAACAACCTGATATTCTAATTTCTGTCCTGTTATATATTTTTGGTTTATAGAAGGAAACGATGAAGAGAATAGTACGCATTTCTCTTTCAATGGCTTGAATGGAAAATATTTTTAAAAAGTCAGTCTCCTGGTCCCTAATCTAAATTATGGTCATTTTCAGTTTCCTGGGTTTTATACATAACTCTAGATTCTTCTTAGTGTGATATTTTCGAAGCAAACCTTAATACAGTCTCAATGTGTGGTTCCCCCCTGGGTTTTAGTTTCAGATACCTTATTGTGAGTCTTCAGACATGTTGAGTCCCCCTAATGTTAAATGGTAATTGCCAGAATATAGGTGGGGATGGAAACATTGTTATATTTTGTTCATTTTTCACACTTCAGCAGTTATCCCTTTTTCTCTCTTGCTGTATGCTTATTAGGGTATGAAATGCAGGTGTGTGGGAAATGGCTAGCGGACATTGACAGGTTATTTTGTTGGTCACTGCCTAATTAGTAGCATAGTGGATGCACCCTGCTAAGCTTTAGTGTGGGGCAGCAGAGCTGGTCTGTTCTAATTTCCTCACGGCTTTGATATTCGCCAAGAGATTGACGGTTTACACAAAAAGCCAAGGCCCGAAGGAGGCCTGTGGAAACAATGAGCCTTCTTGCTTGTAGACACCACAGATGTGAGAGAAAGCTGGCTAAAAACAATTGGCTGACACTGTCTAATTGTCTCCGATGTCAGCGTCATTAATGTTTTCCCATGTAAAACGGAGAAGGCCAAGGTTGTATCCTCCCTTTATTTTGAGGCACATGATTATGTAACTTATCGAGATTCAGATTAAGTGTTAATTGTATTTGCGCAATAAAGAAACTGAAGCTACCTTGGATTTAATGAATATGTGCTTAATTAATTTTGACAGCTTTTATCTTTATTACCTTCTGAATAATTCTTAACAGAATTAATAACATTTTCCAGTAATTAAAATCACAACTCATTTAATGATAATATATATTTACATTTCTTTCTAAGGTTCAAACCAGGGAAATGATTAGGAAACTTCGCTTATCTTCTGGGAAGCCTCTGACGAGGGTGTTAAGCAATAATTAGAACAAATACTTTGGGATGTCAGCAGAGCTTTTCAAATTAGACAGCT